>NC_051154.1:437843460-438034239 GCF_013339745.2 Dermacentor silvarum
TTCTCGGTAAGGTCCTCAATCAATTGTTGCAATGTGTCCCCAGCGTTGCTGAACAGGACAATGTCATAGGCAAGCGAAAAGTTGTTGACATATTCGCCGTTGATCATGGTCCTCGATCCTCCCCAGTCTAATAGCTTGAATACTTCTTCTAAGCATTCAGTTAGTATAACTTGAGAGATTGTGTCTCCCGGCCTGACCATTTTCTCCATAAATATTCATCCACTTTTCTTGCGGCTAATTAAAACATGTGAAGCCACAACTATCACTGAGGCATAGTCGAAGCCTGAGAAGTTGCGGATACGTGTGCTGTGTGAAGGAAATGTGGAAGTTACACATAAATTATATAACTATTGAGTTGTCAGCCGTATGCCGCAAGCACCCCGGTCTTTATGTGAAGTTCGTTCAGTCCTTCAGTACGATCCCTGCGATATGCACTTACACCGCTAGTTACGTAGAAGTGTCGTAGCTTTGTACAGAGGTCAGCACTCATGTGTAGAACGACGGAACGTCGCGCTCGAGACTGCACGAGCGACATCTGCAGTCTGAAATAGACCACATCTGAGCATGCGCGGCGCCAATGACGTGCCGGCCTTGCATTTTTATCCTTGTTTATCGCCGCGGCTGCAACAACTGTTTTGGCCGTCGAAAGCGCTGTCAACGGTGTAGCGCAAGTACAAAAACAAACAAGCAAGCAAGCAAACAAACAAACAAACAAACAAACAAAAAATGCAGCGAATCGTTCTCGGCGCCCAGTGCAAGCTATGATTTAAGCTTATTCTTATTGAAAATGTTCGCTCACAAAACGCACAAGGAAATGCCTCCGCTTACAACTCATGTATGTTGTGCTTACATTTGACAGCGTTCTTGAGGTACCTACAAGTGTTGATTTCAACAAATTTCATAAATTCAGGATATCTAGGCAGCATTTTTCTGTATGTGCGATCGAAACCTACAATTATTAGCAATTAACGTTGGCGGGTTGACGACCAATAAACAATGAAAGTAGGTTTGTAAAATTCACTCCTAACAGACAGCAATAAACGCAATGCGTTATGCAAAACCAACGGCGCGATTCGCGAGAAATATGTGCGACGCAATGGTGGTATGGCGGTACCGCGAACTGAGAGTAACTGAGCCGGCAGGCCTCCGAGGCGGGCGATTCCGCGCGTTTTTCTTTTTTGGTGGCGCTACATAAAATCCCTATATAGGGACTTTAGCGCTACACCGTTGACAGCGCGCCTGCCGGCCAAAGCAGTTGTTGCAGCCGCGGCGATAATCAAGGAGAGAAAATGCAAGGCAGGCGCGTCATTGGCAACGCGCATGCTCAGATGTCGCGTATTTCAAACTGTAGATGTCGCTCGTGCAGTCCCAAGAGCTAAAGCCCCTCAATAAAAAAAAGTAGCGACATCTTTTGAAGATTGCCGCTTTCCTCCTCTCCTGCTCGTTCTCTCGGCGCTCGGCCCTCCGATTAGCCGAATGCTGTCACGTGCTCTCGCGCGCTTTTTTTCTTGCTTGTTTTTTGCTCCCGCCGCCATCGCGGTGCCAGACCATTGCGAGCCGTGTATGGAGGCACCACGCATCGCGTCTCCTTTGCGCTTTAAAGGCGTAGTGTTCGCGATGCCGTGTTGCTCGGCATTCGGGTGCAGAACACGCGAAACAGACGGCAAGCGACTCTTCCCGATTCCATCAGCGAAGCGAGACGCGGCGCAGAGGAAGGTCTGGCTTCAAAGAATCAGCCGCGCTGATTTCAACCCAACACAATGGTCCCGGTTGTGTGAGGTAAGCGAGCGATTCTTCAATGATCCCTAATCTCACATGCTGCCACTTGCTGTATGAGGCTTCGTTAGTTTTTCTCCCTCCTAAGTGCCGCACTGTTCGCGCTGCATTTGCAACTTTCGTGGCCGGATTTCATCTTGTCCTCAAACGCAGGTGGTTTTTGTTGACTCGGTTATACAATCCATGGCGTTGTGGTTACGTGGCCTGAATGTATGCGAACGGCACGTTTTGAGTGTATCGCAGTATGTTACGAAGCGGTGACGGTACGTAGGGAAAAATGGGCGCTTACCTGCGGAAAGACGATTAGGGCTATTTAGTTAGGGCGACTTTGCGCCTTCAGCAAAAACTCAACTCGGTGGTCGGCGAAGATCAATGTTCTTGTCGCTGAAACTTGTCGCTATCGTCCTAGATTCTCGAGGACCGATAACTATCTCGAAAATGGTAGAAAGTGCTGCGCGTGAAAAGTGTGCTCAGTATTCTAGTCGTGTATCGCGTAGCAGAACAAGAGATAAGGACCTGTGCTGGCGGCACGCTGAAGAAGGAAAACGGTATACAAGACTTCCCGGCGATATGTAGCAGAACAAGAGATAAGTACCTGTGCTGACGGCGAGCTAAAAAAGGAACACCGTATACAAGACTTCCCGGCGATAATAACTTGTGCCGGGAATGTTGTGTTACGCCTTATACTTGAAGGAGCGAGGCTTTACGGTGACCTTGTTTTCTGATTTCACGTTTGCGCAGGATCATTTCACGGATGATCAATTTGAGCCGGTGATTCTACAGAGCTGTGGCACAAAAAAAATTGAAGCGTCAAGCCATTCCATCGCTCTTCGTACATCGGAAGCAGCTGAAGCCGAGGAAGCCGCCTGCTAAACGTAAGAATACACCGTGCACTTCAAAGACATTACCGTCCGCTGGCAGCAATGCTATCCACATTGCAACGCCCTTGATTATACAGTTAACTCATTCCTGCGTGGCTTTGTCAGTGGCCAGGACAAACCTGGATGTTAACTCATCGTTTCTGCTGTGCATTTGATAAGATAGTAGATACAATACGCAGGGCAGAATTTCTCGGACCCGCGCGCAGCACATGCAAGCGGCAATATGATCCGCAAAAGCAGCCTCGCATACACCTGTAAGATGACCGCTGCCGCGCTACTCAAGTCCGCAAAAAAAGAACAAAAAATGTGTGGAGTAGTGTAAGACTTCCTGCAAGCGAGCGAAGCCACTAGCCTCATTATCGACGGACCGCTTCCGCCGAAGGATCGATAGCTCACTAGTCAGTGAAACCTGTAAGACAACTGCATATATACAGCTGGTGGATCATTCACTCCCGAAGCGTAGTCATTGTTAGAGGCCCGCTGTGCACGTTAGCCGGTGGCCAACGAGCGACTGGAGCTACTGAAACGCGGAGATGAACCAACGCCGAGGTCGCGCGTGGCATGGCTCAGTTAAAGCCCGACTTAGAGGCTTTAGGCTCACTGTATCACCGCTAATGGTACAGCCATCTAAGCGCAACGGCATTTATGCGTCCTCTCGTTGTTTCGGCAGCCAGTCATAACATAACGAGAAAAATTCCGATCAAAATACGAGTTCAAGAGCGCGAGCGACACGTAGCCACAGCGTTTCATTCGGAGAGCGTCTGCTAGTTCGGCACCGCGTAGGTGGAGCCACGGTCGACAGAAGAGAGAGTGAACGCCGGCGCAGGAGGAGGAGAGAGGAGATGGCGCTACTTTTATTCATTGAGGGGCTTTACCAAGAGCAACACTCCGTTGTTCTAGACATGAGTGTTCACCTCTGTACAAACGCCTGAATTAAGTGATCGAACTGTGCGCCGCCGGGAGATGCGCACAAGGCAGAAATTCGAGTGACGTCAATGTTGATCTCGCTGATACGACGCGTTTTAGTGACCGCGCTTAGCGTCGGGCACGCTCCACAATGTACACTTCCCGATACCGGGCCACTGTGACCGGCTTTTTCACGCCGTCATGTTGGTCTGACTACTGCGCAGCAGGCGCGGAGCACCGTGAGACTGTTGCGGCTGGACGAAAATTCTTGGCCTGGGGATTCACAAACGCCTATAAAGGGTTTCTTAGGTGAGAGTTAGTGAGGGGAGGAAACTATAGAAAGAGCATCGCACGAAGCGACTGAAAGACGTGAGTGACGTCATTTCTCCCAGGACTGATGTTAGTCTGGGGTTTAGAATAAGCATCTCCGGCCAATCATGGGAAGGTGATGGCTGTCGTCTGCTGTCACATTTTTTTCCGTCTGCTTTTACCGTTGGCTGTTGCCTGTACTGGCTTTGTGTATGCAAAACAAAAACGCTGTGGTGTCTTCATGAGCGTTATGCTGCGCTAGTTTTTACCAAAAACGAAGTGCCTCCAGTTATACGTCTCTTTGTGGTTATAAACATAATAAGCGTGTGCGTGTGTGCGCGCGCCCTTGTGCATGTGTGTGTGTTTGGACGCATGGGACAATTATTCGCTTCGTTCGTGCGATGCATTTTATTTCACATTAGCTCTATGGCGGTACGTCATTTTATACGCCATTTATTTTTTTATTTCATCGTATTGATTTCCCACGTCATATCACAGACAGAATTGCCATCCGTCGTACGCATAAGTTGGTTCACACCTATTGGGTCTTCTTGGAGGCTGCGATGAACTATCTCACCGATGCCATCCAGTTATTGGATCTGGAAGGCGTTGGTTGCGGGGAGTTGGGGGACGTTGAGGCGGACTTGGGGGAAACTGAGGGTTTATCAGATCGGACGCTGCGGCCTGTGGCAAGAGGAATCATCCTCTCCTTGATTTGTGGCTCTTTTAACCCCTTCGGTCTCTCGGAATTCCTCGAAGTCCATTGAGGTCCCTCGGGGTCCCGTCATATTCGGCCAATCGTCGAGCCAGCTCCGGTGTGGTCATTTTCCTCCCCTGGTATTGGCTCGTACAAGTGCCGTCATATTCGGCCAATGGGGACGCTCCGAGGGCTCCATTGTCCGATGGTTGATTTGCCTCCGGCGTTGCCTCCTCGCCTGGAAGCGCTCGGCTGAAGGAGACGGGATGTTCTCGGAATGACCCTCCAGAGCTGCAAAACCGCTTTGCTCTCGACCAAGGTCTCCCTCCTAGAATCGTGCCCGTCTCCCGTTGCACTTTCGGGAAGAGTCAAGCAGGATGAGAGGCAAGAGCCTGACGTCAGGTGCGTGAGGTGAGGTGTCGCCAACCTGTCTGACGGGTCCGGTAGCTGTGGTTGATGCGCCTCGGCGCACCGTAATTGGAATGCGACGGCCTTTTGAGGTGGTGGGGAAACTTGAGTGATTCCGGGAAAGGGTGCGTATCTAACAGCTCCTCCTCACCCCGGAAGTTCGGAAAGGCCGGTGAACTCAATTCGCTGGCAATGAAGAACGCTGATGAAGCCTCTAGTACACTGGCGACGAGCCTCGTGTGACAAATTTATGGATCCCGGGCCCTGGAGAACGTACGTCAAACAAACAAAACAACACAGCGCTGCACCCCGTACAAGTGCAGGCTCTTCAACTCTGACCCGCCAGGCTATTACTCTATCAAAATCAACTATGTACTTTTCATTTCTTTACCCAATTTTGATACAGCAGTTCCAACCACCTTTCCAAGAAGCGTTCCATATCTCCTCGAATGCCGACAAGCCCAGAATGCTATTGCCGTCGCAAAGAATCGTGAGGAAACGGAACAACCAATGGAAACAACCATTTTAATCATAAGCAAGCGAAGTTTTGACGCTACGAGAATGACTTCCACGCCATAATACTATGCCATACCTCGTTATTCAAATGAAGGAAGGCAACACGTAAAACTAAATCAAAGGCCATATAGGCACCCTGCAATGCAGTTTGGCTGTACATGTCGCGCCACCTAGCAGCGGCGGTGAGCACCCGCGAGTAGGCCCTCACCGCCACTTCACCTTGGTCCGTGCTGCGCTCAGGCACGCCTGAAATCTTCCTTTTTCACTTTTTCAATGGATTCACCGCGACCACTCGGCAGCTCCTCCCTGAGAAGTGTGAAGAAAAAGAACATGCGCATATACTGCTGTTTTAGGTATTTGACAACCGCGAAGGGGATGTCGGCATCAAATTGTGCCGCTTAACTTCAAGACTGTGGGGAGAAACCCGGCGGCTAAAGGTGGATCGTCGCAGTTCGGCCCGTCAAGTAAGAGTCGCTCTTGCGGATTTCTAATGAACTAAGACGCAAACGCAAAATATAAAAAAGGAAAAAAGGAAAAAAAAAACATGAGGGAGCATCCGTGAAAACGCACAATACAGCGACGACTGCATAAACACGCGTGATCTGATTCCCGCTGTTGTAAATTGGTTTGGACAGTTGTTTAGCTAGTCTCGCTCCAAAACAAATGCGCAGTGGTTGTTAAGTGTCAAATGTAGCCTCGTAAGCGCTCCGCGTTGGACCTGTGTACGCACTGTAGTTCTTGTGAATTAGCCAACATGCAGCTCCTTTCTGCGCCTGGATCAAGACGCGACTGCTGAAACCGGGCTCATTCATGCGGATGTTTTCTCACCTTTAGAACAACAGAACTAAGGCTGGAGTGCACCGCTGCACACATCAACTATTCGAAAATTAGCACTTCTCTTGCGCACGCTAGCACACATTTGTTCAGTCTTGGTGTTGCTTAGTGTCAGCTGATTTTCTGTTATGTTTCAGCGGTGATGACCTCTCACACTGAAGCCCGAACGACAACATCAGAATATGCTCGAGGCACTTTGTCAGCGGAGAAAAAAGCTTCATAAAGAATCATTCAAATTACCTTCCAACTCGCCAAAACCTCGACATATGTGATGAGCAAGGCACGCTCGAAGTATACTGAAGCTACAAATGATAGTTGAAAAACGTCTACGGCCGTATTTGCCCACTTAAGCGGAATTAATTATATATTTGCTAACTTACTTTGAGTTCGACGTCGTAAAGGTGCTTTATTTGTTGTGACAAGAACTTTGCTGCGATGTCTGTCCTGTTTACTTTTTTTGACACGATATACATGGTTGTTGTCGTAAAGTTGACGTACTTTCTCGAGTGTAGGTGGTTGAAAATGGGCCTCAATGCTTTCGAATGCCTTAAAAACCACAGTTTAGAACACCCGACTTGTCTCAAACCAGCGCCGCAGAAGCATGCCTTCGTAGAAGTGCCGCCTCGGTGTTTCGCGGAACTGACACGGCGGCGCTGACGGCTGAGCCATTGGAGGCTACAGCATGAAAACTCATCTTAGAAAAGCAGCTCTGCCTTTTTTTGGTTACTTACTAGCTTTCTTTACACACTAAGAAAAAAAAGAGTATCCCTTACTCTTTTCGAAGAGTCTGGACTCGTCACATATATGACACACTTTGGGGGAGACACCCGAACTCTCTTTCGCCAGAGAGTCCCAAGACTATCTGTGATGTATACAAGGTGGTTACTTGACTCCTTATGCAGTTGTGTTGCACACTCTTTTCTAGTAGTCTCCTGGACCCTCTCAAGAGGGTTGCCAAACTACTGCTGAGGGAGTCTGTAAACTCTTCTAGATGAGTCAGACGACTCAAGATAAAGGGTCACATGACTACTGCTGAGGGAGTCTGTTAACTATTCTAGGTGAGTCAGACGACTCAAGATAAAGGGTCACATGACTATTCCTGAGGGAGTCTGTTAACTATCATAGATGAGTCAGACGACTTAAGGTAAAGGGTCACATTACCACAGCTGAAGGAGTCAGGTAACCATTCTTGACGAGTCTGATGACTCCATTAGTGTGTGTCCTAGTGCATGGTGCAGGACTCTTGCAAACAGAGTAAACTAACTAAACCATGTAAGTCATTCGACTCTTGGCTGGCAGTGTCGAGCCGCTCTTCAAAGTGAATCAAAAACTTTTGCCGACAGTGCAAAATGACTATCGTGAAAAGACAACATAGAATAGTAATGAATCCATAGCTAATCTACCAAAAAGCACAAGGCAGGTTAGCAACAAAAAGGGAATATTCCATCACTCTTTGTTTTTGTCTTCTGGAAGTGTCAAATGTATCAGTCAGCAGAGAATCACCATGAACACAAGACAGTTCTCTTTACTATTAAACTGGAATCAATGGTCAACCTAGACAAACAGTTTAAAAGAAACACCCAATATGCACCTTGCAGCTGCATGTGCATGACACTGCAATGTCACTCTGAACCATAATGACACCCCAAAATAGTATGTCACTCATACAAAAGTTCAGTTCACCCCAACACAAGTCATAATTTCATAATGTCAAACGGTTCTTAAGCTAAACCTATTTCACTGTTCTCTGAGACATATTTTTATTTAAAACTTAGGATTTAACCTCCTATGCAAATAAAGTACACATAAAATATAACAAAGGGCTACACTGGTGCAAAAAGGAGAACCAGATAATGAAGTGCAATAAAAACAATATTCCAAATAAGATTACATAATCTATGCAGTACAAAATGCAGACAGCAACTGGTTGGCAATCGATAATCCAATTTAACAGTAAAAACAGCTGTCTTACCTTGTGGTACTCTTGTTGGCACTTTTCCCACACAACCAATGCATGTTTCTTAGCTTGAGCTGAAAATTGATCTGAAAAACACCATATTAAAAAGTTTTGCATCAATTTTATTCTTTCATACAATCTGCAACAGTGCATAAAAACTTAACTGACAATATTACAGATAACATACAGCAATATTTAAGCTAAACATTTTATTTAGAATGAGAAACATGTTTTTTCAGGACTAAGTTTTTTAAGACACCAACAATTTCACTGATTGCAATAAGCACTAATACAACACTTGCCATAAAGCAAACACACTGGCAAAATATGTAACACAGGTAGCTGTATATTGTTACGACAAAGATAGCGCATGAATGATGAGGACAAGGAAGGAAGCAGACCAGGGGATAACTAAACTGTACATAGTTGCACACATGCAGCTCTAACAATACAATACACATGGTGCATGAAGAGCCAAAAGAGACATACAGAAAGTAGAGACATGAGGAAGGCTTCTTTTACTCATCACAAGTCACCCTGTAAGAGCAGATTAATTAGCTACCAGCTGTAATTTACTCTCAGCAAATGCATTAAGTTACACTGGGTGCCACATTTGCATGTAACTCATATTCTTGTGATCTTTCTTGTTCTGATTTTTAACTCAGCAAGCATGACTGACTAACATAAAGCCTCCCTATAGGCTTGGCACATACAGAAAAAAAGGGTTTCTATGGACACACGAGGTCACAGAAGGTTGACTGACACATAACACTAATTTTAAATTCTTGTGTCTTTGTGATTATCTACTACCAGCAGTCTTTTGTACAGTAACACATCCACACAATGCACAGTAGGTAGCCAAGCGTGAATATCTGTTTTTTATTTCTACCTTTTTCTGGTGTCCCTTAAGGTAACATTGGTGTGAAGGCTGGTCTACTCAACGTATGTGTTCCCACACAACAGGAGCAGATTATAAGCCACATTAATGGTGCATGAAATAAAACATTTTCTGTGCTGAACTTTCCACTGCCGCACCTATCTAGAGTGACTTTTTACTTTGTTGTGTACTCTAGAAAATATGCTATGCAGTTCATTTGACGCCGAAAGCAACTCTAACACCATAGGAGGATGTCGCATTTTTTCTAATTGTATGCAAACTGTTCAATATACGGCTTGGTGTTTTGGCTTGGTATTTTTATCCTTTCGTCGACCTTTAAATTTAGCCACTTTGCAACTTTTTTACAGGTGCAGACAGACCAGTCCACCAATGTTAACTAAGAAAACACCAGAGCAAGGTAGACAGAAAGAACAGATATTCATAATTTGGATGCCCACTGTGCAATGGGTGGATATGTTTTAATGTACGACAAAACGACTTGGTAGATAAACATAACATAAAACATGAGAAAATTGAGCTCGAATTCTGCGATATTACTAACTGGGAAAGTTATGTGTAAATTAACTTTCGTGAATCTCAGTGACGATGAAACAGTTTTTAGAATTTGCGTCGAGGCAAGCTACATCACCCATGCTCACAAAAGAAAAAAAATAAGAACAAGCAAGATCACAAGAACTTCACATTTGCAACATTAAAATAAGACACTCCACATAACTGATTTATGTATTTACTGAGGATAAATTACATGTGGCGAATAATTTGCTCCTAAAAGATGACACACGTGTAAAAGCCTTGGGTGGCCATTACTTCTTCTCTGTGGCATTTAGCTCTTCTGAGCACATGCACATTGTATGGTACAGCTGCGTGGATGTAGCTGGGCACAGTTGTGAGTCAACGCCAATCCTGTTATGGTCCTAGACTATCATCGTTAGAATTTACAATTAACAAATAGCCTAACTATCTGGTCTATCAGCAGTATTTTCAACAAGACATACTCACAGATTCCACTGTACATTGCTAAAATAAGGAGGTGAGTACATTATTTCAGATTTAAAGAAACAGCTGTGGGGCAGAACAACTGCATAAGACAAAAAATCTACGAATGACTAGTACCTTTACAATTAAATACAATGTACTAGCTCTTTCTTCAATGAATATCTCTATCACCAAGAATCATAGGCTGAAAAAATAATTGGCAAATATTTACAGAACTAACAAGAGATTACAAGTGCGTGATAATTGCGAATGTCTTCTTTAGCAAAATCACAACAAAGTATAATAATTTCAGCAAGTAAACTTCAGCAGAATGCTGACATTACATTATTGAAGCTAGTCAGTGCTGAACGTATGGTTAGTTTGTAAGAGAACTCAGACTGGCAGCCCTGACATATATGTCACCATACTTGGTGGAGCATGCTTTGCTGTTTTAGATATTACTTTGCCACAATACCTTTTGTAAGCCCTGTAGCACGATTCTGTGTGGAACAAAAATCTATTCTCTCATTGCTTTTGGGGATGTGTTTCTCAGAAGTGGCACTAGTCTATTTCTTACATAGCAGAAATTCTTATGCACTGCAATTCTAATGCTATAAATGTTTGTTAGCAAAGATTGCCGCACTGTATTGAAGCAGTTATCTTCAATGATTAGAGGCAGTCACTGCTGAAACACTCAGTACAACACGCAATACAAAGATATGCATTCAACTTATTAATGTTGAACAAAGTGATAGTCCTATCTGCATTTCAGGGAACCTTTTTTCCTCCTGTTAGGGCACATTCACAAAAGTTTTAGTATTGCACTTCTGGCGACTGCAGGAAAACTCAGTGCTTAACAGCAGCCCAAGGGAAGACAGCCCAGAGTAGCTTAGACAAGAGGACTTGCCTTCAACTTTGTGTCGCTATGTTATAGGTGACTATAGCAAGGGACACGTTTTGTTTATTAAATCATCTGTTCAAGGGAGATGCCATTCGAAATGTTTATTTTTTTATTTTTGTACTGGAGGTTTGAAAATTAGGCCAACTAGAGAGTTCTTCAAGCCAATTTTCGTATATGTTATTTTTGTTTAGCTGCTACATTTCTTCAGTTATGTCTTAAACAATGGCACAATGTCTAGTGATCTTTGCGGGCACTTTCTTCTGTATTAAATTTTCACAAAAAGCATTGTGCTAACTTGGCTCTTTGTAGATGGCAAAGTGCCGATATCTATCTAAACATGTAAACTTAGCGGGACTATGCAAGTAAAGCTCAGTACACTTTAATCATTTTTTCACAATCCCATGCAAATAAGTGTGCACTTACCATTGTCCGACACTAACGAAATTTCGCATACATACTTTTCAAGGTATGTAGGATGCTAATATCTACTTGATATTGCAATATCTTTCAAAATTACTTACCTTGTCCTATTTTTTTGCATAGTTTCAATAATTTTACATGCTGTTTGGGTAGATATCGCACTTTGCGGTCTACAACGAGCTGAATAAGATACAGCACGGTGATTCTTGTGAAACTGTTATATACATTAAGGAGCCCGCAGATACTTTGCCACGGTGTAGGACATAACTAAAAAATACAGCAGCTACACAAGAACCACTGACATATTTAAAATCTACATATAAAACTCTATGCAGCATTTTTTTTCATATCCCCCCCCCAGAAATTATTTTTAAAAGTTGTTTCGAGAAGCATTTCGCCTTAATAAGTGCTGCCAATGTATTCTACCGAAGCGTTATACAGTGGCTTCAAGCGGACCGCAGAGAGAAAGAGAGAGAGAGAAAGAGCAGACCAAAGCGTCTGCCTACAAAGCCCCATGTCCTACTTGCATTCCTTTGTTCTTTCTTGCATTCTGTTGTATGCCACCATTTGCGTCCCTTAACATTGAGTGCGCAAAACCTTAAACACCCCATTACATTGAATTTTTAGTCTGCAAAGCAATGGAGTGCAAATGGGTGACATCAACTGAGTTGACAATAAACAAATATTTGTTCTCACATTAATGAAATCAGTCATATAAAATATATCACAAATTTGGAAATGAATGCACGAAGAACCTTGCCGATTGTCAAATTAGTGACACGAACAAAATATTTTGATGTTTATGATTCTTAGTTTAATTCACTTCCCTCTAGTACATGACGCTCAATGTAGTAGACTAACCCAGGCCTGGAAGGCGATTTCTAAATCTGAAATAAAGACACATCCCGCCACCACATGTCGGTGCTATGTCATCAGAAGAAGCATATATCTATAGGCATATAGTCTGTAAAATAATTATTACATGATCTGCACCATTACGCTTCCATTCATAAATTCTAAAAATTAGGAAATATATTTGTCATTCAAAGCACTGCTGTAAACCTTCATGTTCGAGAAATGCAATTCTTATAAGGTGTAACACAACCAATGTGTGCATGAGACCTATAGTGCCATTGGCATTCGTAAGGGCGGCAAGCCTATTTGCCGCGCTGACGAATACCAAGGGTATCATGGGTTTGATGTCTCACACGTTGTCCACCAGTGCCACTGAAAGGAAGTCACATTATTAACACACTTATGATGGGCAGCCAGGTTTTCCTTCTATAATAACGGGGTTTTTTTCACGCTCCTAGGTTCATTCCTTTTTCAAAAATAATGGGTGCTTGAAATAAGTGCTCTATTTTGCTTTTGAATTTATCCTGCCGTACAGCATTAGCTAAGTTAAATTTCTTGAACATTTTACAGCACTGCAGAATAATAAATGAACAAAACATGATGTAAGTCAGCATTTTAGCCTTACGCATTACAAGATTTAAGAACCTATCAATTACACACACAATACAAAAGAACTACGAGAAACTGGGCATACATACAGATATAATAGCAGCAGATGATAAGAATTCCAAGAGAAAGGAAATATTAAAAAGTCAGTACTAAAAACACAACTTATAACAGGCGCATTTGCTAAGAATCCTAAAGAGCAAACAGAACATCAAGCCCAGGGAACACTCCATGCCAATATTTTCTCATGGTTCGACAAGTGGGCACAGCTGGCGATGCTGTTTCGATAGATGGCAGCCAAGGTACAGCTGCGAAATAGGTGAAACATGTAGAAGGGTCACCAAACGTTGAATGCTGGGGCACAACAGGTTGCCTTGATCCCGAGCATCTTCTGACATTGACGCGTGGAGTCTGATTACGCGTCCTTTCCAAGAGGCCTGGCTCGAGTGTGTGGGGCACAGCTCGGGTAAATTTTCGCAGCAACCTGAAAAACAGAAGCCCACATCTATAAACACCAAAATATTCTTCCCCATAGGACAAATCTGAAGCTTACCATCTAGACATAGCAGCTAATGAATACAGACACAGGTCACCAGACTGAAGGTAAATAAATGTGCAAAAAGTATAAATAAATGTAAGGAACTACTTATAGGATGGAAGGCTTGTCATTTTGTCTTGCATGAACCAATAATTTCACCTTAACGCAATGTGAAGTGTACATTACGGCCCTCCGTATGGCCCAACCTGGCACTCGACCATTTGGGATTTCCTTTTGAAAAATTGGAAGCCCTTCAATATCAGACAAATTAACATTTTGTAAAATATTTCTAGGTGAACAATTTTTTATTGCCGTAAGTTCTATGTGAATTTTGTTCTAATGCACCAAAAGGCATAGCCAAGATACCGGTTTCTTCACTGTGAGAGCAGAACAAGTTTTGCTCAGGAGAATGAAGAGGCCTTACGCTTAAAATTGTATTCCTTGATCATTGGCTATTGTTCAGTTTATTATGGGCCGTTAAAATGGGCAAAATGGTCTATTTTTATTTTCAGAGAAATGGCTCATACAATCTGATTGTATGAGCGACATGAACTGTCTAGTACTTTCTGGAAGACACGAGGGCACCAGGGATTACTCTGGAACCTTCGATGACTCATGTAGAAAAGCCAACGCGTTTCGCCGCTTATCAGATTTCGACAATCGCCGACTGTGTTATCCGCTATCGTAGTTCTTCGAGTGCAACTTGCTTTTGTGGGCACAGGTTCACCCAATAAAAACTTCGTTTCATCATTCACAGTTTTGTGACTGCTTTCTTCACCGCAACTACTACGTGACAATATATACAAATTCAGCGACTGCAGATTCTTTTTCCTGTTTTGATAACTATCTTTATAAATATCTAAACGAGCGCTAACGCCGTACCATGACGATTCCGAATGTATCGCGTGCACGACATTTGTCAAGGGCGTGACGCAAGGTCTTGTTGCGAATGGTTGTAAATAACACGTTTTCGATCAAATGACAACATCCTGGCGTCCAGCAAACCCTCAGTAAGCTAAATCCGCTCCGTCCTTGCCACTTGACCTCACGGCGCGTATAAGCTAGCTACGATGCTCAAAGGCTGGCGGAGGGCACGGACGCACCAGCCTTAGTGTCCTGCAGCAAGTGCGTCTCAGACACATATTGGCCGTACTAACTAATAGTTGAACGAACAAGCAAGCGAACGACTAAACGAACAAGCAAACGACTAAATTAACGACGACTAAACCAGCCAGTGAACGAGCGGGCGACCGCATGTTTTCGTTGTGAGTGCTCCACCCCCGCATCGTAACCTTCACACACTTTAAAGCCCACGCGAATTAGCACCTACGTCTCAAACGCCTATAATGCTGTCGTTCGGCCACGAACGCACCCCGTAACTCGGTTTTTGGAGAGCATGCACGCTTTTAATCGGTGCCTTTGTATCGCAAGTCCACCGGGTGGCCGCCAAAGACAAACAAGAACAAAAGAGGCAAACAAAGCTATTCGCTCTACACTCTAAGAAAAAAAAGCGTCAAAAATGAGTCACAGCAACGTGACTCTTTTTCTGCGCTGAGACCCCTTTTTGCGTGAGTAGAGCCACAAAATAATGGTCAACCCTTCTGTATGAGTCAATTGACTCCCAATGGCTTGCGAAGAGTCGTCGTGCAGTCGTCGTGCAGTGATCGCGACTCCTTTGTGACTGTGCAGTATGCAGTTGACGAGAGAAAGATTATAATGCAAAAAAACACCAGATAATTTCTTCTGGCTTAATTTATGCTTACTTCTGGTTAGGCAGACCCTCAGGGTTTTTGTCCTGGTTGTAATGCAGTGTCTCACTCTTTTGTCCTACGTTCTGCAATGTTGATTTTCCTTGACCATGTCTGTTGACAGCTCGCACGCTTAAGCGATAGCTGGTTTCCTGTGCTAAGGAATACCTGGAATACCTCGATGACAACAGACAACGGATAGAAGCATCGACAACGTTCGAGAAACTTCCGTTACATGCAAGCGCGTCCTGCACCGAGCGATAATGTTAAACATTTGTTAGCCGATGAAAAGCGGTCACCAGTGCAAGATATACAAGTGCACGTGTCAAAAAAAAATATATATATATATACATATAACCCTCCGCATAGAAATCCTATGCTATACACGAAGTCACTCGAAGCTAGAACGCCAACGCGAACGCTTATAGCGCACAGCATTGCTAAGCGTGCATTCACTCTGCGAAAGGTCGTCTGGTACGCTCAAGCGGTGTAGGCGGCGCCACGGTCGAGGAAGGAGCGCGCAAGAAAGGAGAAACGAGGAGAAGGGAAGGCGGAGGAGGAGAGTGTCGCTACTTTTTATATAGACGGGTTTTAGCGGGAAGTGGTTGCCATCGTGCCTCCGTCGAGCTTGCCTCTGCTCACCCTTGCCACTCGCTCAGCGATATCACAAGTCAGATGCGCTTGGTCGTCTGCTTCGGTTGTCGTCCCAAGTGTGAAGATGGGAAAGGTAAGACAGAGAACCTTGATCAGGCGTGCAACCAACGGAAGACGCAGGAAACCAGATAAACCAAGCATTAGACGAAGATGCTAAATCGGGCCTCACATGTGTTGCGCGGCTCTGTGGTGTTCGAGCACCGGGAATTCCAGTTCTGCGAAGTTTTTCTCGTTTCCTAATGACCACGGGTAAGCACAAGTATTTCATTCTATTTTCCAAGGAGGTATTCGTTTTCATGAGTAAACCAGTTCTGTGCAAGCCTGAGTGGACTGACATAAGAGCAGTGTCGCTCGACTCATTCGTCATGACGGCAGCCCATTTGTTGCCGGTGAAATACTTGTAATGAAGGGCTTTATTGCCTGTTCTTGGGCTATACATTTTGTTCACTCTTTGTCGGCATGCACAGCCGAGGTTAAAAAAAGAAAAAGAACGACGCAGCCGGGCTGGTTAATAATTTTTGAATTGGTTTGCATCTTCTGGAATCTATTTTCCCTCATTATGTATATACTAATTACCGTTGTGAATGAAAATTGCTTCTGTAGATTATCACTTTTACACGGCGTGGAGGTCAGTCTTTTTCCAGTACTGAATGTGCGAATAAAAACAAAAGCGTTCAACTTCTACTTGTGTTGAGTTTTTACTCGCCGAGAAATCGGCCAATTTTAGTTTATCCACTTCACCACAAACGAACATAATTAACGATTGATGGTTATAACGATTATAAAAAGATCCACTGTGTTTTCCATACACACAATCTGAGGTACACCCAAAGTTCACCGCACTTACACAGGGAAATTCAGCACTGTCACAGTTGCAGGTCATCAGGTGACCTGATAAGGGGAGACTGGAAATTTGTGAGCAGTGTGCACGCATCCACATTTCATTTATGATGGGTCCTAGGGAGAGAGGAATTGGTTTGTCAGATAGGTGGAAGTTTTTGATGCATTGTATACGACGATACTATGTATACGCAGTGAGGCAATTTCGTCAGACTCCGCTACTTCACAGTCGGTGAACTGCTCTCGTGATAAAAAAAGGTGGAGTATTCAGATCAAACTTAATGTCATTCAGCATTTATTTGATTAGGAAGCTCTTGTCAGTCATCACAACGTACCCCTCGTCAAATGAAGGGTTGGAAAAACCACTTTGCCGAACAAACTCATTGTCAGAAATGGAGCCTGGGAAAATATCAGACACAAAAGTGACTGAACCATCTGGTGAAATACCGATTAGTCCTTTAAATCTATGTGCAGGCTTGTATGATGAAAATATTGCAGACTGCAATGCCAGAGAGCTTGCTCACTGGCATTTGATCTGTGTGGCATCAATTATTACACGTGTTGATGAATAGTTTCATTGGAATGCAAAGGGCATTTCCTCCTGCACCTCCACCTTGGATATCCATAGGGGAATCAGGGTTAATTTAATAAAAACGAAGCTTATTCATGTAATGCAAATTCTTGATACAGTCGCGATTGATATTCAGGACCTATCTGCAAGGTCCTTTTCAAGGAGACCCAAGCGCAACCTTATGAGGAAGAGGAAGAACTCGTTCTCCGTGGTGAGACTCCTTGGCCTGCCTGTCCTGCTGGAGTCTTGTTCTCGTTGCTTTGTGCACGAGACCTCTATGTTTTCTCCATCTTGGCCAGGTTTGAAACACGGCGTATGACGGGAGACCAGTGTAAAATCGCATGTAGTCATTGCTGTGTTTCAATCGCTGAGTTTAAAAAATGCCTGCAAACTTTCTTCCCCAGTTTATTTGCATTCTCCTTTCAGAGCTCCAGCTCCTGGATAACATATAGCACGGCAAAATTCAAGTTTTTCTGCTTTATCCTTAGCTAGCTGGAGCTCCGTTTCAGTGCCGTCCAATTTCTCTTTTTCTTGCCTTCAGTTATTAAGTAGTTTGTGAAAGTAGCTCCCGAAACTTTTTCTTTACTTCTTCATGGGCCCTGGCTTTTCGCCACTCTTGGCAATCTAAGCCACAAGAGCTTGGCTGCCAGTCTGAAGAAATGTCGATGTCAGCAACACTAGAAGTGTCTATGGGTGTGACGGTGACACCTGCATCTGCAGCCCCCACTGTGTTGTCATGCTGCACCACGAGCATGTTGACAGCTGTCTATGCAGGCGTGTCTGTATCCACGTTTGTCTGCGTTAAAGTCCGATCATAGCGCTGTTTTGGTGGCTTTCTTTGTTGTGTGCGATGCATCCACGGAGAAAAATCAAATCTGCTTGGTACTGGAATGGAAAAAACTTTATTTGGGTCCTGCAGGACGCGCTTAGGGCGTTGCGGGCGTCTCCCACGTAGGGACCCACAGGGAATACATGGCGGCCGCTTCGTGGGCCTTCTGGACGGCCCATTGCTGGTCGGCGAGAAGCGATCTTCTGAGGGACTTGTCCCACTTGTCCGAGGTAGAGTCGGGAGGAGCGTTTCTACACTCCCAGACCATGTGTGCGAGTGTCGCCGTGTATCCGCACGAAGGGCACATGTCGCTGGGGTACGCGTCAGAATAGAGAACATGGAGTTTGGCGGGGTTTAGGTATGTGTCTCTTTGTAATAAGCGTAGGGTTAGCCCCTGCGGTCTGTTAAGTTTGGGGTGTGGGGGCGGAAAGATGCGGCGTTCAAGGAAGGTAGAAGTGTTTTGTCATTCCATTGTACGTTATGGGTGCATCCCGGTTGGTCTCTATCTCGGCGAGGTGGGGTTGGCCTGGGACGGCGCGGTCATTAAGCGCACGCGCTGCGTCGTGGGCGATCTCGTTGAGGTTTGGCAGGGCACCCGGCACCCGGCCGAGAAGGGCGGGGAACCAGATGAAGGTGTAGTGATTTAGGGTACTCTGATCCGCGCTGCGGAGGATGCGTAACGCCTGGTCCGAGACGACGCCGCGTTCGAAGGCTTTGATGGCCGGTCTGGAGTCGCTGTAGATGACATCCCGTTTGCAGTCGAGCACAGCTAGGGCTATGGCTACTTGCTCCGCTACTTCGGGCTCTAGAGTGAGGATCGTGGCGGAGTTGAGGATCCGCTGCGAGGATGAGACCACGACCGCGGCGAAGGCTCGGTTGTTGTGATAGGCAGCGGCGTCCACGAACGAGACATCGTCCGTTTTCATGTCTATGCGCCTGATAAGGGCGGTCGCTCGCGCAAGGCACCTGCCTCTGTTTAGGTCGGGATGCATATTTCGCGGAATGGGAGCGATCGTGATAAGGTCTCGGATTTCGCGGGGGACCAGCGTCAAATCTGGGGGATTCCTGGTCATGTAGGAGAAAAAGAAGAGCTCGCGCAGAATGTGGCGGCTCGACTTAGTGGACGTGAGTGGGATCATCTGCGTTCGCTCCTGAGCCTCGGCGATCTGTTCTAGCGTGTTGTGCACGCCGAGCTCGAGGAGTTTATACGTGGAAGTGGTGATAGGGAGGCCGAGGGCTTGTTTCACAACTTTTCGGATAAGGCCGTTAAGTTTGTCGCGCTCCGCACGTAGCCAGTTGTGTATCTGCTTGGTACTGCATTGTTTTTCAGGTGCTTCATACCAGACGCATACTAAGAAAAAGCCTTCCTCGATGAAATGTCTAGAGCACACATTCGTGTGTTTGCTTACACAGAATAGTTTTCCTTTATCTCTTCTTATGGCTACTAGCCATTTCCTCTTCAAATGAGGGTCCCATGGGAATCCGAAGAAAGAAACATGCAAATATGACTGTGTTATTGTGAAAAAGTGTGTAAAAAGTACAAAAGACACTCATGTTTTCAAACCACTGCAGTGCTCCAAAAACTTATTCTGACAAATTTGCATCATGTACAGATGGTTTCAAAAAAAGTTGTCCTTACGTTTATTCTGTAGTGATGTAAGAGCTTGAGCAGTTAGGATGCAGCCATTGTCTTAGCGATTCCCGACAACATCGTTAACATTTTCTATTTTATCATGCTATTCTAAGCATGAAGCTGTAAATACGAGACAGGCGCAACATGTAGAAAACTACGTTTTACAGCGAAGCTGTTAATAGCTAGGTTCCCCATGATCGTGTCCACGTGAAGAAAAAACCATTTGAAGAAAAAACCAAAATCACCACCATTTGCTATGGCTCCATGTGCGGGGTTGTTTGGCTTCATGTGCATGGTGGTTTCCCGCCAGTTGTGACTTAGCACAGAGGATCAAAACGGTTGATAGATGACCCATTCTTATACCATTCGCCACCAATGATGCTTCTTTCACAATTGGCGCGATACTCGGCGGTGGCACGTCCCACCAATCGTTGTGCGCCTTTGTCTCGTCACGTAGAGATTGCGATAGCAGTGTTATCAGCAGTTGCCCTTTACACTTGCTATGGGAGGGATGCTCGTTTAACCACATCTTCCAAGGTCCTAATATCAGGTTCCTGATGATGCGGACCATTGTTCCGCGGCTATAAGGTGTGGCTCATACGCAGGTCCATGACGATGGGGTGGACTTGTCGCAGCAAACGCACTACTTAGCAATCGCGCCGAGCGAAGACAAGACGCCTGTGTCTTTGCTCTTTGGCGAACATGCCGAAGACGCTGAATGTAATCAATAATGAAAATATATAAATTCACTATAGCAATATTCACTATAGCAGACCCACCATAGTCACAGCTTCGCTGGCTTCTATCTTCACAGTAGTGTCTAGGGCTGCGAATTTTTTTTATTTTAACTTTAAAGAGAGATTTCGTTGTTATCCCTGCTTCGTTTCCACTCAAATTTTACAGCAAGGGCACATTTCTTAATTCGCATTGTTGAATAAGATACTTGTCATTTTGCCTCCCCGGTTCATCCAGAAAAAAAAAACTATAGCTGCATACGCACTTCACCATCAGAGAAGTGATTTGCTGCAGAGACTTGGTATGGTCCGACTACTATTGATTAGTCAAAAAATATGCTGAATGTCAAATGTAGCTTCCCTACAAAGTGCGCGAAATAATTTACGATGAAATAAAACGCAGGACATGGCGAGTAGCAGAAAACCGCGAAATACGGCCTGCGGCGTATTGCACGAAACTATGCTCACACACACAGGGACGGTGACCAGTCTTAGTAAAACACCGATAAGTATACCAGTATGACAACCTGTATGCGTCGCTGTTAACAATGGCCCTGCCCAATGCAGGAGAATTCAACTAGTACAGCCTCTCTCGTCAGTCTCGTCAACACAACTGCTTCGCCGCGTCCAATAAAGTCTGCCCCGTCGGCCGCTTTCTGAACCAAACTCGTATGCACAAAGTGCCCAGGGCAGGTCAAACGCCGAATTATCTAGCGTAGAAACAGTTATCCAATTTAGGAGAAGGTGTAAAAGAAAACAAGAAAAATAAAGACTAGACAGATCGCTGTAAACCCGTGTACTTCCTTGTACTTAGATTTAGGTGCGCGTTAAAGAACCCCAGATTGTCCAAATTATTCCAAAGTCTCCCACTACAGCATGCCTCATAATCAGATCGTGGTTTTGGCACGTAAAACCCCTTGATTTAATTTTTTTTATTTCGATGCCGCAGCCGCAACGTCGTACGTGAAGAATTCGGGAGCGAAATCGCAGCATGTGAAGCTGACCTTCTGTTGGTCACGCTCAAGATCTATTTAGCGGTCAGCTCTTAGGGTTCGCATTTATTGGTAAGAATAATGGGCAGTGCTGTTGTTCCTGGCGGTCGTTCTGGACAAAGGATGCAAACCGGCGAGCGTGCAGCTATGGAATACCAGTCACGCTTCATCTTCTTTTCGACTCCAAAGAGCTGGCGATGAAACCAGCGTCATGTCAAAATAATTGCAAGCTTGGCAAGCGAATATGTGTCACGTCTTCGTCTGCTGAACGACCCGGAGCTGACGAACGGGACGAACCCTGGGACCCCAAACTGTAAAGGCGTCATCAGCCATGTGCAGCCTACTAATTTCTGCAAAGAGCCTACGATGACGACGTAGTGGGAACAGCGTCAACCCCGGTTTCGCATGAAATTTCATTTTCACTGCATCGAGGGCGGGTCGACGGCTGGACACCAGAGGCGGAGTCAGGTGTTGTGGTGCGACACCACAGGTGGGAATTTGCAGACTGAGAGACAGCTTTAATTGGCAAAGGTGAAGGACATTGAATTCCCTCGTCGAGTGAAACAGGGAAATGAACTTCATAAAAAGCGGAGCTTGAGTGTTGCGAGTGCTCGGACATGTAAAGACTTTTACATATAGTGGGGTCCAAAAATCATGGAGCCCTTCTTGTATATCATCATCATGTCAATTTGTACATAAAACATCTTTCTCATCGCTCGAAGGTTGCTCTGGTGCTCTCTTTCTCCTTGCACCAGCCATAGAACCATCGTGGTCCCTCGGACCACCGCCTTCACAACCGCGCCAACGTTGATGAACGACTAATAAAGTAGGCACAAGAAACGGCTGGCTGAAACAAGGAGTAGCTGCTACGCGGAACATCAGCCTCCAAAAAGACACTGCTCAAATATTCGTTTACGTAGCTCTTGATTGAGTCTGTGTTCGAGGAAGAAACAATGGTGGCCCCGCGAGGCTTGTGCCTCAGATAACGCAAACTGCATCACGGTGAATGTGGCTATGCCACGTGTGAAGCTATATACAGTACCGTCAGCTGGCCTTAAGCCATGTCCCTACAGCTGCCAGCGGGCGCCTAGGGAGAATCTGGTGCCACGGTCGTTTATTCTGCAATTTATAGCTCGCGCAAATTTATCGAGTAGTAAATGCGGTAATGCAAACAGACCCAGGTGGTCCTCTTTTTTGTGTGAGTACCTCTCGTAGGTGATATGAGAAGACACTCAGAGCTCCAGCTATTGTATTTCCTACTTTCCTTTCCGTATTTCCGCCTTCGCTTTGCAGGTCCCTACGGAGACGGCTGACACATGCGTTTTCGCGAGTCAAGGGATAGAGCTTGAGGAACACCAAAATCACCACACATATTATTTATTGTTCACTGTGCTTTCTACTAACAATATACACACATGTTAGTGGACGAAAACACCACAGCTTCAGCTTTCTGTTCTGGCTATTATCCTTATGTTCACGAGTGTAATACACCACAACGTCGGCGACAACGATGAACACGCAGAGGGAAAATGGTTAATAACACGGATGTTATTTGCTCGCCGCTGTAATGTAAAGTGGATCTAAAGGGAAAGCAAAATCTAATCTAAACCCGAAGGAAAATAATACATTTGGTTTTCAATGTGTTCCACGAACTCTCTTAAAAAATACGCAGCAACCTCGATGCTACCTGAGAAAGCCATTCGCAAGTAGGGAATAAACATTGATACTATGAAATCTGCTCGCAACTCTGCAGCCACGACGGCAGAGTGTATGCAGTTAAATGGTCTTAAGTGAAGGTGTCCGTTGAGTACATCGCGGACACGTGCACCCAAATGGCTGCCATGGTATACAGTGAATTTACAGTGCGCTTCACAGAAGACACACCGAGTGCCTAGCCATTGACTCTTCATGTAACACGCTCAATGTCTCCAAATCAACCCCTAAAAGCTATTTTCATGCCTAGTTAACATCGAGGATTTCTTAGGAGACGAGTTCCTCGCAGAACACGATAGCGATAACATCGCTGACCGAAGAGCGCAATACGTGCAAGCTTATTGTGTTCTTCCTGCGCTAAAGGCTGATTCGGGAGATTGCGTGCACGGACGAAACTGGCGGATGGCTGGCGTCCCGCAGGCGAAGACAGCGTCGAGGAAGTCGTGGACGTGCTTTCGGCGACAGGCTCCTCCTATGTGCGTCATGGGCAGTTGGTTGTCCACCTTCGAAAATGTCGTGAAGCACTGCCACGCAGGACGAGCGGCGGCACGATTCACGGGTAAACACAGAGGACACGTGATTGCTCTTGCGAAGACACGTGATGCACATCCCGCAGCCTCGTTCCATCAACAGTGTCTCGAGCCCTTGAGCACGAATGCTGGTCTCGGATGCGCCGTCGCTGCTGGGCCAGCGGAATCCGGACAAGGCACAGGAACACGAGTGATGACTCTCGATTGGCGACCCCAACTGGAAAAAAAAAACCAACTGCAAACTTCCAAGCTACGCCGTTCATCGGTAGCGATACAATCCCTTGGTTTACTGAGCCCTATCTGTGAAACATGCGCATTTGCATTAAATGAAATTTTGGGGTTTAACGCGGCAAAACCACGATATCAATATGAGGCACGCCGTAGAGGGGGTGTCTCGAGATTAATTTACACCACTTGGGTTTATTCAACGTGCACTGAATGCACGCTAGACGGGCGTTCTTGCGCATCACAGCAGTTTCTACATTGTCACGTTGTAGTGACTGTGAAGTACACAGAATAGAAAACGAAATTCAAGAAGCGGGGACACACAGGCAAAAACTGGCAACAGGAAATACGTCAAGCTAGTATTAATGCCATCCGTTAGCTGCCACGAGCATCGAAAAAAAAAAGAATGTGAAATTAAGTTAAGACATTTTTTAAAAATTCTTTCTCGCTAGAACTTAAAAAAACTTTTGCGTACAAATGAACTTATACTGTGTGACTTATTTTTCTTGCGTTACCTAGCGACAGGCCAATGACGCGCCAGATGCATGCTTTATGAGCCAGAGACACGCCACCGAAGCGAACGAGGCTGGCTGCGCATTGGAGCGCTCGCCTGTTCGGCGACCCGTCTGTGTTCCTTTTTTTAAGTGTTGCCTTGTTTCTTGCGCTCTCGACGTATTCTTGCGTTCTTTGTGCACTTCCACACGGCATCACAGCGCTATTGGACTATGGCAAGGTGAGAAATATTGTTTGTCAGTCTGCGATGCATTTAGGCTTACGGCACGGAACGGGGATTTGTTGCACACTTAAGGAAACGCAGCTCGGCCATCCTGGCGCTGTTAATTCGAGGTAATGAATCGTGCTGGCATTTGTTTCCGACACTTCCTATGGGCCTCAACACTATTGTAACTCATTTCTGTAATTTTGAAGCACGCTGACCGCAAAGGGCCCTGTGGCGCAGTTAGCGAGAACCAACTCGGCCGTGGTGGGCTGTTAGTTACGCGTGTACTGCATCTCACTAGGAAATGTTTGTGACGGTTTCTCTCGACCAACATTGCTGAAAAGTAATTTGGCTACTTTTTGGGGCACTTTTGAGGCACGCTGCCCCCGCAGGATGCTGTATACGCTGTTTGCGAGAACCAGCTCGGTCGTGGTGACGAAGTTAGTTTGGCGTGTACTGAATTTTAGTGGGACCAGTTCGTGACACTTTTTGCGGCGCCGCAACAACATATATCTTCTTTCGGTACTCTCGCGCTTGTCAAAAACGCGACGAGCGATCGCCAAGAGAGATAACATGAGACTGTGTTTCTGGCGCTGGCAGAACGCGCCAAAGACAACGCAGAAGAACGTAACAGAAACTTGTAATTCGAAAATTCTGTCTTCTAAAGTAGTGAAAACAGGCTTTGCACCCAGACATTTGTCTTGAGTGCGAGTAGAAGGCATTCTGGGAGCGTCTAGCATGGTCTGGCTGGCAGCCTCTGTTGTGGCGATCTCTGTGTGCGTAGTGTAACATCGCGTGGGTTGACGCCAAGTTGTTTTGAAAACGCACAGTCGCCCGTGTAGTTGTGGTGCCGGAAATAATGCCCGGGAATGGAGGAATGCTTGGAACTCAGATGTTTCCTTCATATTTTATGGTGTTGTTTGGAATGAGTCGGGGTATTCTTACGCCACGCATGTAAAAGCGAATTGATTTTGTTTGCAATGCTGCCCACGTTTCGCCTCGACATGCAGTATTCCTCTAATGTCTAAATATCAAAATGACACATGCTTGTAATTTATTTCTTTTAGCTGATGCCGTCCGGTGGAGCTTCGTAAAGAAACTACTGCTGCTTATCTGGTGCCACAACGTTGGATGAATGCACAAAAAGGCCGGAATGAGCATTTATGTATACAGGAAAATAAGCGTATCCCCATTTCACAAGGCGTCTTGCGTCTACTTTATGAAAGTGCACGTGGCACAGATTCGATAGAGGCCTGTAAAGATAGCTCGCAATCAGTTTTATAAAATACTAAAACGATTCCGCGCGAACACCGCGCGTGCTTGAGCACTAAAAAAAGAAAACGGCGATCGGCGTAACACGTGCCAGCCGGCGTTCCAAACGCGCGCGTGCAAAACCAAAATCAGAAGTGTGGCTCAGGTATTATTGCCGACGGCTTGGTGCGCGGCGGTCAATTCGGCCACTGGGCTCTATGGGAGTGTCCGCCGACTGTCGATAGCGGCGATCATCGACAGTCGGTGATCATCGGAATCTTATCTCCGGGTCAAGCGCGTCGTTGAAGGTTCCAGCGTAATCACTGGCGCCCGAGTGCCTTCTAAAAAGTACCACACAATTTGTGTCGCGAATACAATTAGATTGCACAAAGTTCAGCGAGAAGAAACGCAACAGATAGAATCAACGATAACATTCGAGTATAGGTTCCAAATCATGCAGGCGCGTCTTGCGCTGAGCGATAAGTTTAAGTTTGCGGGTGAAATACTGTCCCAGGAAAAAGGATAAATAAGTACACGTGTCAATATATTAGTAACAGGATATCAAATATCATGGAAATGGTGCCGCATTGTGTCTTAACCCCAGACACTGGGATCATGTGCTATAGTTGATGGTTATCCACGTTGAAAGTACTTCGAAAAATGTACGCGCACTAACCGAGCAGTACAGTGGGATATCACCGAGTGTCGATTACCCCGAACATGGCCTATTCTTAACCTTAATTGTTCTACGCGAGTGCTAATAGTGCCGCTTTTTGAAGAAATTTTAGTGACCATGAAGTAGTAGGAGGTATTCTAGCCAAGTTATATGTAGTAAATATTACGTAGAAGCTCATGCGTTCCAGAAATGATGGCTCATAGAAACTGCCATTAATTGTATGAAAGGGCGAAACTTGCCGAGGAAAAGTGTTTCACGTCCCGTCTGGAAGTCTAAGGAACAACGCCACGATCACGTCGTGCTTCACGCAATCATATCGCACACCTGCAAAGCGCGCACACACGCATACACTAAACCCTTTCCATCGCGAATTCATTATTCTAAAGCTCCATTATTAGAATATGAAGTCGTCGTGGGTACAATATATAAAAAATATGACAGAGGCACAGCGCACTTATATGGGCGAAACTGTAGTCACGTTAATTCAGACGTTTTCACAAGAACCACTCGTGTTTTTAATATTCATAATGTTGGGCTCGTTTTTCAAGCTCTATGATAATAAATATCAACAGGAAAAAAAACAATTTGAAAGTGTTTTCATACCTATAGAAGCGGAATGAAGCTTTTGCGTGTGGAATTCCTTCCAAGTGAAGTGTTCGCGGTATTACTTAGAGGTTTCTGAACAGTGTGCAACCACACACAACCTTATATAGCGTGCGTGTATACACAAAATAAAGAAAATGAGGGCCAATCCTGAAGGCAGTGCAGTTTTATTTAAAAAAATATTAAGCTCTTTTGCCCTCCTTTTTTGCTCCCTCGACCAAGGCTGCCTTTAAAAGTCGTGAGCTCGCCTTATAATCGTCACACTTTCTTTTCCTAAAGGGCGCATACCCCTCTCTAGCATTAGTTGCGTAGTCGCGTTATACTCGTGTAAACACGGTAACACGCAGCTTTCATCGACACATTTTAAGGAGGTCATAATAATGCGAGCAATACTTGATGGGACCCGCAGTGCTTGCTTAGTGGCTATGGTGTTGTGCTGCTAAGCACGAAGTCGGGGGATCAAATCGCGGCCACGGCGGCCGCCTTCCGATGGGGGCGAAATGCGAAAACACCCGAACACATAGATTTAGGGGCACGTTAAAGAAACTCTGGTGGTACAAATTACTCCGTAGTCCCCCGCTACGGCGTGCCCCATAATCAGATAGTGGTTTTGGCACGTAAAACCCCATAATTTAAACATTTGATGGGCCGATTTTTACGTGTAGCCTGCCTGACTGATATTGGTATTACAATCCAAACACAATAAGCACTCCTGGTCCATCTAACGACTAAAGCCGCAACGTCTGATATCAATGTCACACTTAAAACGAAAACAAACAAACAAACCTAAATGAAAATGGGGCCTTGTTTAATGACTATTAGCATGAGATGTGTTCTTCACTTGGAATTCACATGGACCTTCTGCATAAATTGTCGACACGCTTCCAGCAAGAGTTCCAACAGCTTTTCATGTCATTCAAAGTTGAGAAACACAGCGACCACCAGTTTTGCGCCCATTTCTTGGTGACACCTGAAGAATGTACAGTGCAGCTAGCACTGCATCGGATTCGGTGTTCATTGCGGATCAAGAAGGCGCGCAGTGTAATTATGGAGAAAAAAAGTCATATATAGCCACATAAACTATCGCGATACCTGTTGATGCTTATGCATCTCGAGTTCCTATTCTGGAGATTGAAATTACATTTCAGAGTGCTCTTCTGTGTGTCCGTCATTCTAGCTAGGCTACAACAAAGTAGAAGATGCGCGCCCAGAAGATCATATAACTGCCCTCATTACCGTACTGAAGCAGTCCGTTACAGTTACCGAGCAATTTTTCTTTCAGAAACTCGTAGACGTTTGGAAACAACACCTTTTCTTGCGGAGCAACAATATATACAAGCTACTTCCTGTTTTTATCTCCATGCATTTAAAAAAAGAAAGTAAACGAGAGTGATACCATCTCAGTCTCCGACTACGCGGCCTCTAGAAAAAGATAAATTTTACACGTATGCACCAAATTGTGTAACTTTCACGTTTTCAATAGTTCTCCTTCGACTGTGAATGCGTTTCGCGTTAGTAGACCCGCTGAAAATGTAACTGAGTGATGAAAAAAAGGAAAGAAGAAGCGTTCATGACGCAGATATCGCCTGCCCGTATTTCGTCACGGTGTCATTATCGCAACTGGCATGAACATCACGACTAGTTTACTTGAGTCCCGGTTTCGTGTGCTAACTTTATAATTGTCCTCTTCTTATTTTTGGAGCCAGCCAATCGTTAAGATTGCAACACTTCGCTAAGAGGAACGTAAAAGTGGTTGTAAGGATTGCGCATATTCGGTGCAGCGAAAACAGGACACAAAACAAAGAAAGAACAAGGACAGTCGCTTCTTGTCTCGCTTTCTGTATTTGCCGTGAATCCTAATCTGTGGTGCTACTTTAGTTCAATGCAGTGACCGCATGAACTTACTGCGCCTCCTGCACGCATGAAATTGCGAGACAGCCAACGTCAAAGATTTGTTCACATAGTTCCAACAAAAGATTATTTTCTCGCAGCTTCACTGTCCCTGTAGACTATCGTCGAAAATGGGCTCCAGTTCCTCAAGTGCAATGAACCTCACAGATAACAAATTATAAAGTTAAAGTTAATTTATCTGCAGATTGTATCATTATCTTCAGGCCACCAGGTCCAATAGTGAAATTCTAAGCACAAGCTCAAAGAGCTCTGATTGACCTAAATTTAAAATTTGGTTCAACTATATACAATTAGCTTGCATATCCTAATTGAGCGCAATAATTTGTGTCATTTGTTACGAGAACTAATGGTAACACGTTCACTCACATCCGGCTCTCTAAATGCGGCTTACTTTGGTTACTTACGACTCTGTGCAGAATTCCTCGCTCTGTGTTCGACGGAGAAATGCGACGACCGCCTATGAAGAAGTTTGCGGGCGGCTGCTGTTCTCGCATCGACTTCTGAGATCCCGGGGAGAAATCTCGCAGGAGATGGCACGTCGTCTTCCGGCACTTACCGCTAAAAAGCCACCTCTGCGTGTGAAAAAAGAAGATGTACGTGTATGCCTGTGAACAATTACCCAATAAATGAAACATGCAAATTATTCGCTCATTCAGTCAAGTATAAAAGCGATCAGTTAACTCCGTAATCACGAGAAGCGTCGAAAAGTGAAAGACACCAATCAAGTTGAGTAATTTATAACAAGTTCTGAAAGTTCAGTATTTTACCAACAGAACACGTTCACCACATGTGTGCGGATCTCTCAGCGAGAGTACAACGCCGTCACTCCGATATGCAGAGGGTAGAACTACAAAGCACTTTGATCGATCGTAAGTACTGGTGTTAGCGGTAAGCTTCGTAGCGACGTATCTTCCGCTGTAGCACTCTGTCATGAACATGTGGCTATTCCGACTTTGGTGTGAACGTGTATGCGAATTTCGATCGCCGACATTGGTGCATTCCGCGTGATTACCTTATTTCGTCGGCACGAAGGCACGAACAGACTTTGATTAATTGCTTTATTCATAGATTAATTGACAATAACGCTACGACGCGCACCGTAGAAACTTTTCCGGTATTCTTCGTAATTACACCCCGTACAAAAATGACTGTTGATTTTCTATTGACGTATTGTTGGGGTATTGTTGAATCAACAGACTTTCAACAAAGTCTATAAAGTCTTTGAGTTCGCTCAACAGTTGCACAATGATATTACCATTGAGAGCTTCTCAATAAATAATTTATTGAGTAATTTGTGTTGATTTTCGTAGTTGTTTTTTTGTTGTGTAGCAGTTGAGTTTAGCATATACTAATTAGGACTCGCATATGAAGGCGACATTTCAAAACTTTATTAAGAAGCAATCTTTGCCTCATTCTTGTCACTTTGCGGTAGGTAGGTAGGTTCTAGTTTGGGCTCGCTTTCGTAAAAAGAAAACAGTGTGTGACCGACTTTGGCACCGAACGTTGACCTTCGAGCGCAGCAGCCCGGTGCTCTAACCTTTAGGCCACGAGCGCACGCGTACGTCTCTCGTTCCGAAACCAGTCAGCGCTTTGAATGCTCGGCGCGCGCGCCCCATGTAACTTCCTCGTCTTCTTGCGACAGCTCGCGCTTTGAGGCGCCATGTTAGACTGTACTATGTCCGGGACCAGCCCGCTTTCGTAGCCGTTTACGCTACGTAGAAACTGCGACGTTGAACCATCTTCATGATCGCCCACGAGTGACTTGCTCGCCGGCGTACAAATGCCATCGTCGTTTTAACATACAACATATGGCATAGCCATAGGTGCGATCCAAAATGCGCACGTTTTAGGGAGCAAAAGAATGTGAAATTCACTTGCAAACACGGTGACTGCGTGCATGGGGAGTTCCCCAAAAGTAGACACGGCGGCAGCGCGGATGGTGGCGATAAGGCAGGCGCCGACAAGCGACGACGCTACCTTTGAGCATCGGACGCGCTGTGCGAGCCGTAGGATGCAAGCGCGCACAGGCTGTAAACATACACTTCAGAGGTCTTAGAATTTCCTGTGCCACACCCTGTGTCTCGAAAGCATAATACATTTTTTTATCCAACGGCCGTGGTACTAGATATCAAACAACGAACGCGCTTTGAGAGCACAGCGCGTTGAAAGAGTTTCGGATTCAGCAACAGCCGCAACATTACGCAGCTAATCGCTGTCTCAGCGGCTGCTCCCGACACTCGCCTTGCAGAAGCATGCGATAAAATTCTTGCCATGGAAGCCTCCCAAGCCTGCAGCTCTCCTATGTTCAGTGAAACAAACGAAGGCCAAAGAGAAATGAAAGAAATCAAACAACAGTTACGCGCCCACGTTATACCCTACTTTTTACCGCGTCATCTGCAAAGATGCTGCAAACTACTTAAACAAGTTGTTGTTCATAAAAATAAAGATATTAGTAATAACTTTTACTCATAGGTGACGCAATAAACGCCAAACCAGTGTTTGAGCATGAGTGTTTAAGTGTGTGCGTGCGTGCGTGACTTTATTGTGAGCAGTCTTTTGCAACGGTATCCAGTGTGCCGTTAGTTTCGTAGTCGCAATTTTGTTAATCGTATTATTTATTTTTTACGCTACAAATTAAGTTTTCCTTCAAATTTATTATGTTTTTTATGAACAAAAATTATCAATCATTATTTATGGATTTTAGTGGTTATTTTTAGTAGGAACGATTTTATTAACTTAATACGATACTGAGGCTGTGACCGCTTTTCGACTCTGTCACTCGTCTGAACTTGTGCGGTGGTTCGTGTCGCGCGCGCTTTATTGGAAGCATTTTCTTTTGTTTTTGGACATCATGACGCAAGTTTTAGTGAAATTGCTCTATGATGATAAGTGGGATGTTTATCCGTTGAAGACGTTTGCTGACGCAGCTACTGGTCTTCGGGTGATGTTCGAGCCTGGCAGTTTTGATGAGTTGCGCGGCAGAATTCATGATGGAAGGAAGGCGAACAAAGCCGCAGTCTGACTTCTGCACACAGGTAAGTGATTTCGTTTTCTTGAGCACATAGCCGCGTTTTTTTTTTTTTTTTTCACTTGGACGATCGTCAGATGTTAAGCACACCGTTCACTTTCTGCAGGCAAACCGCATGCCCTGGAGCGAAAGCGCGCGAAGCTAGCGCTTGCTGCCGCCGCTGCTTCGATTGAAATGTTCGTAATATTATCTACTAATTTGCTATCGCAATCGATGCTTCGCCTTTGGAGCGACACTGCGATATTAAAAAAAATATTCTTAATCTGTAGTGGCTCATCGTATACCTTAAGGCTAGTGTGCACATTTTCTCGCGTAGTCGTTAACTGCGCCTCTATTTGCGTTGTGGCTAATGTCGCGGTGTGCTGCAAAATATATTTCGCCTTTTCGGTATGTGCGGAGAACAGCCTACCGATAAGTCCTGCATCGGCGCGATGATTACACGGATACACATCGTAAATGAACAGTGGCGTGGTGGCGACGTCGGCAAAGCCGCCGACGGGCTTGCCTTATCACACATCGCCACCCCAACCGCAGTAAGCATATTTATCAAACGTGACGTGTTGCCGTTTAAGGCGTACTGCACGCTTTTAATAGGCGATAACTCAAGCGCGCCGCCGTTCTCTGATACCTCTTTGAGCTGGGCCGACTCGAATGTGCGTTGCTTGCAGAAACGAAAGGAACGCCAGACGGCTCATCGGCGCCTCAAGCTAAGCGCCGCACTCGAGCACCGTTAGCGCGGCGAGGAATGGCACGTTCATGAAGATAGCTCACTGCACAGACGCAAGCGTGCAATGCGCACAGGACGCGTACGCAACGCGCGGCACACAAATCGCGCGGAATGTTCTTAGCCACGCAGCAGCGGATACTAAGCTTCAAAGAAGCGGTGCCGGTTCTCACTAGCACGCTCGCGCGCGCATTGCTCTCGGCGAATTTTTAGGTCTGCCCTGCTGCTCCCGAAGATTCGGACTGCTGCTTGGTATCGGCTGTGTACTATAGCATGGTCTTTCGTGTTGTGAGAGAGCCGGGAATATATTTCACCGGTGTGAAACAAACATCGCTGTGCGTATCTTTGGTAACATTTACTGTAACAATCCATTTCATCATTTTCGCGACGGCCCTCTTGAAAGAGACGCAAATTTTTAATTGCCAGTGTAGTGCGTACTAATATTTAGTGCGTGGTTATGTATATTGTGTGACAGATTTTTAATTTGCATTATCTAATTCTGTCTACATTCCCTTCTCTACAGGTTACACATGCACCAAATGCCCAGGTGCTAACGTGTCGTTCGTCAAGAACAGCTTGGCGTCGTTTCTCGCAAGAGACATCCATTGATCTGCGGCTGATTCACCAGGAAGCTCGCATCTCTGTTGCCACTCTGCGTCAAGTGGGATTTTTAACTATTTTTTATTCTGCCCTGTGGTGTACGCTGTGACGCTGTGAAGACTTACTTTCATGGACGCTGTGAAGGCTTACTTTCGATGTGTTCTGCCTTTTAGTTGTAAAGAATTGGCTACCTTGTGAGTGGAGGTAGTTCCTTTTTCTTGTGAGAATGTTTATCAGCCTAACCAAGTGGTACATGCGTACTTGAAACAGCAGCACAGACGAGGATAATGAAATAAGTAGGAACACATACAAGCGCCGACTCAACTAGAAGTTTATTCTTGAAGACAGGTTGTAAACACATTGGAACTTGACAAAGATAAGAAACCATGTATGCGTGGCCTTTGTGATTAAACAAAATTGTGTTTTCTGCTGTAAGGGGTAGAACGAACAATTGTTTCATCACAAAGACCAGAACACAAGAGAAATTATGGAAGCCTTATTTATTGATTGCAAAGAAGACAAATGCATAAGCTATCTGTTGCTCTTAATGGGAAAGAGTTGGGATTTTTAAAAGAGCTCTCCTTGTTTGGTGGTATCACTTATAGGACATCTTTCACTGTTTTTTTTACCTGCATATTTATACTACAAAACACGTCTTTCGTTCCTTTTTTTTTGTTGCACCGGGCTGTCTGCCACGCATGCATGGCTATTTCTTTGTCAAGTTGGCCAGTGTGCTTAATATCTTTGTCGTCACGAACAAACTTCTAGTTGAGTCAGCATTATTGTGTGTTCCTACCTTATTTCACCGTTCTCATCTTTGTTTGAGCTGTTTGTAAAGTATGTACACACACCAAATTACCAAAGTATCCGTAAAATTGAGATACATGAAGTTATTTGCACTATTCATTTCTGCAAGAATGGTATAGCTTCTCATCTCGTTTGTTCTTAACGTTGTTGTACAGTTTTTGTAATATATAGCTTGGAAAGACGTTTTCTGTCAGATTAAATATGCATGTATGTCACTTTCGATATTTTTTTTCAACATGGGTAGTGCAGCTCCTTCCGTCTTTCAGTTACTGCTTTGTCGCAACTTTTATATATTTTATGCAGCGAAATGCTGGTGGAATTATATATATTTATGTGCGCAAGTGTGGTAAATGGTGTTTTGTATGTGCATTTATTTGCGTTTTTTACTAGCTCTCCAATCTGGCTGTACAGTTATTGAAACCTTTTCTCATGCTTTATAATGAGTCGTTCTAGGCTCTTTGATGATGCAGGTGACCATTTATTTCACTGTTGGGAATTGCGTTAGCTGTGTGTCACTCCAGTTGTCTGTGTATTTTATGTCACTTCATTATATCATTGAAAGTATTAGCCTTGCATTAGCTTTTTATTGACCGAGGTACCAGTCAGTTGCTGTGTAGGGTGAAAAAGGCCCAAAGAAATGATTTCATTAGCTTTGTTCAAGTCCAGAAAAAAATTCACTGATGAGCTCACTAAATTAGAAAATGCCACCAGGAAACTCTTCCGCACCCAAAAGTAACACAAGAAATTAAATACTGTTCACACTCGAGAGGGAAACAGCGCGAAAAAACTCGACAAGAAGGGAGACACACACCAGCGCTTCTTGTCCCTTCTTGTCTTCTTGTGTTTTTTTGCGCTGTTTCCCTCTCGAGTATGCACCGACTAGCCCAAGCCTCTACTGTCTTGAAATACTGTGCAGTTCTTGACTTATGCCAGGGAGGTAAGCTGCTTTTACAGCACAAATGTTTTAGAAGTTTACCTCTGAAAAACACGATTCAGGTGTTTTGTATATATATACATGAAGTCATTTGTTTCCAGTTTACTTGTTATTTTGCCTACTCACAGGCAGCCGTAAACCCTTCTGTGAGTGTTTACTGGGTGTGTGAAGCATTTTACTGTAAGGTATCCAGTGGTCTTCATTTTTGTATTTATGCATGCAAGCCAAGAGTTCATGTGTTCAAAGTTAGTTACAAGGGTATGCTTAAGGTCTGCCTTTGAGTCACTTGACTGTTGTTTTTACAAAATATTTTTTTCTGCTGTAATTGTGAAATATAATTCTTTCTGCTGTAATAAACTTCAAGTTGAGTGAGCATTCGTGTGTATTCTTATCTTAATTCAGCGTTCGCATCTCTGTTTGAGCTGCTGTTTGTCAAGTCTGTACATACACCAAATTGCCAAAGTGCTCGTAAAATTGTGACACATAAGGCTATTTGCATTGTTTATTCCTGCAAGAAGGCTATAGGTTTCCATCTTCCGTTTGTTTTTAACATTGCTGTACATCTTTGTAGGTCAAGTTCAACGAGTCCCTTAGGTAGCCAATAAGAGTGATAACTTTGTAAAATTTATCAATTTCATCCATCATCATCGTAGTTTTAAACCCACTAAGTTCTACTTTTCAGTTCTCATGACCCTGCTTTGTGCTGTGCTGTACAGGCACAGGAAGCTTTTTTATGCTGTAAGTGCAGGTGGTGTTGTATATCTTCCAGAAAAAATTGTTGCGAGTTTAACTAGGCATGTGTACGCTTTTGCTACATTTTTTCAGCATGTGTGCTATAGTTCTGCTCCCTTACACTTAATAGCACTGTAGGCACTAGCGTATGTCTTCAGGTTTCATACAGTTGTGCCTTATATACTGTAATAATGTGTCATGTGCACGCTATATTACATATTAGGGTACATGAAATATGTCAGTCGCTCCTTTGCTTCCGTTCGGATTAGGGAAAGTTATGTGAAGAGGCACCGGGGCATGCAAGTGCAAATAGCAAAGCAATTTCAAAATTAAGTGCACTAAAATGCCACAAGCCCAACAAAATATCAATGATATTTCAGTGGCAATTTTCGAAATATCAATGCCATCTCAACAGGCGCACAATGTACTTTTCAATGCTGTGTCAATAATCACTCAACAAATGGTCAACAGAACAATCACAACAGCATTTCAAGACTGCATCAATGGAAACCCAACAGAAATTCAACAGAAATTACACAATGATATGTCTAAGCACAATGTGCTTTCAATACTAACTCAACAACTATTCAACATTGACTTGCCCAATTGTGTTTCAATAAAATTTCAGTGGCCAATATTCAAGAGCCCTCAACACTTTGCTCAATGATATCCCAACAAACTCCCAATGAATGCTCAATACGATACTCAACATTGACCAATGATATTTCAATGCATTCTCAACAAAAATTTTTGTAAGGGACAGTTTATGAATGCCTAAAAAAAGGGAGAAATGCGCTGACGTACGGAATATTTAATGAACTTCATGCTACTATACCCTGGCACAGTGTCGCACCGTCACGTTAACACGCTCCCTTTATGCAAACTCTCCAAATTTGTTGTTCCTGGTCACATTTTTTCGCAGTTACAAATTCTTAGACAGTAAATGAACGCCAGATCGACTGTTTGATGAGGGCCCCACCATTAGTTTTAGCACGCTCTCGAGAATCGACACAAAACACGTTCGTAGATATTAAGTATACTTGAGAAAAAGTATGAAGAAGACCCAACATCATACAATCGACATACTTACAAAAATACAAGTAGAATACACTTCCGCATAACATTGAGCTAAACCTAAAGTAATTCTCAATAGGTAATTTGTTTGTTCAATGAATGCGTTCTTTTGAAAGTTCAATACTTTTTTCTTACAACAATTGCTGCCCTAAACAAGCCTCGTCCATAAACATATTCTATGTGTACTGCGTTGCTCGAAAATGCAAAGTGACTGTCTTCACCTCGTATACGGCTAGATTACAAAGCGAGTGTGAGGTCGTGAAATTGGCTAGCATTATTCAACTGAACCTTCAAAGAACGCAGTTCTGCAGCATGAAACGAAGTCCAGCTTCTGCATGCCTTCATTCCGCGAAAAGGGTCTTTCGTCTAGTGGACCCTCCTAAGCTTGGCTGGCTACCCCCCGCAGTTTCTCAGAGGATATGGAGTTGCGCTGCTGAACAGTAGGTCGCCCATTCGATCCGGACCGCGGCGACCGCATTGCCATGGGGGCGGAATGCAAAAAACGCTACATTGCATTGGGTGCTCGTTAATATCTACCCCAGGCGATTAGTATGAATCCGGAGCCGTCGACTACGGCGTCTCTCGTAATTAAGTGTGCAGTTTTGAGACCCCAAATCAGACGATTCAGTTTAAACTTTTGTAACCTTGGGTAGATTGCGAGAGATAAAAAATTCTGGCAGTACCCATCTCACGATGACTGCCACCGGTAATGTGATTAGCATTGAAGCCATGTAGCGACAAAACGTATTGCCACCGCCGAAACGCGTGGTGCATGAGGCATGCAGGCAGCGAGACACATCTCTCGTTATTCCCTCTGGACACGCTGCGCAATCTAGCGATGCTTTCGGCAAGTGCGCGCGAACGCTTCTGCGTGGCCTACGAGATTGCACGGGTGGCGCAACAGTGCGTTTGAGCTGTATGCGCCCCCGCGATGTTCGCGCGTGGCCTCCGAAATGCGCAGCACACCGTTGGGTGCGAGCGCTGACAATTCTTCCCTCGCTGGCCGCATACTCAGTGGCACATAATCAGTGACCCAAGTTGTCGCGACAGAGGCTCAATGAAGAGCAGCACATACCCGTTGGATTCGTGGCGCGCAATCAATAAATTAAAAAGAAAAAGCATTCGTAACGCAGCTCGCAAAAGCGTCGGGCTAATACGCTTAATGAAGCCGTGTGACATGGGTTCTATTCCGCCTAGAGCGGAAGGTTTTCCTTTATATTGAGGAGGTGCGGAAGAGCAGCTAGACCCCCGATGCTCGAAGAGCAACAACTAAGCAGGCCAAGAATGCTGATGGCAATAAAACCAAAGATCCGGACGCAAATACATCTCATAAACAGAAGTGCGCTGACCTTCTTGACACAGTTTTTCCACCAACGGCATTCTCGCTTCATTATAGTGTCTTTTCTTGACATGAAGCTGACCATAGTCACACTTTTCTTACCGTGGTGACGCGTTCTACTATGAAGCAGGCCGCTTGATCCCCCATGTCTGTCGCATCGCACTGCTTTGGCTGACAGGCGATAACCGGGCTCTGGTAGATCCCCACGGCTCGCAGCAGACACGCCGGCAAGCTCGAACACGCTGAGCTCACCTCCAAGAAGTCGCCGTTGCCCGAGATGTAGGTGAGGACCTTCGTGTTCAGGCTGTGCTGCTGCAGTACCACGTCAGGATAAAGAAATTTGTGTCCATGTTAAGCCAGATAGATTAAATAGCAATATCACGACATTTGTAACAAGGTAGAAGAAGGAAATAAGCTCTGACCATGACTAAAAATCCAAATTGGCTTACGCCAACGCCGATTTGATTTCGGCCATGATAATTAAAAAGTCATGCATTACTCATTAGCGTCGATTTGCAGGATTTTTAAAGCGACGCTTGCTAAACCTCTTGCTGCACTTTGGAGATAATCTAACCATTGTCGACTGCGCAGATGCACACTGACGTCAAAACGCCACTCTCCCCCACAAGTCATGGAAATCGTGCTACCATTGGCGTAGGCAGGGGAGGGGGAAAGTCGTAACTTTCACGCCCCCCCCCAAAAAAAATATTTTTACAAACCCCACCTCCTATTTTTTTTGCTTCACGGTACGCAAAGCTTCAGGAGATGGCCTGCTAAGTGGACCCAGAAAGAGTGTCAGGAATGAGAGGGAAAGTTTGAATGTGAAAGACCGTAGGGGGCCAGTAGGAGTTTGGGGTAGGGGGATATAATGGGGGCAATCCCGTACACCTCGCGCTCGTACAAAAGGTCTTCCCGTCTCGCCAAGAACCGGCGAAAGGTGCGGCTTACGCGCCTGGCTACGGGTCTTCGTCAGCTCACGTATGATTGTGGACAAAGCGACTACAGTAGTTGTTGGAAGAAAGGAAGAAAGGCGAATTCCCTGGCCGCACTGGTCATGGCTATGTTTTCATAAACAAAAATCGAGCTCCTCGGCGCCCCTTCTCCTTTATTCAAAGCGATGGTCTCGAATATCGCAGCCTTGATGCTATTAGCTAGCAAAGGAGGGTTTATTAGCCACGTGCCTGCTCTTAAGTTCACGTGTTACCTGACGCCATGGGGCAAAAGAAAGTATGTTCCACATCCGCCTGCCACAGCCCTGAGTGGCGCTGGCTAACACTCCAAGGGCTATTTCTAGTACACATAAATACCCAAGATAGGGGCCGCATTTATGTCCGTCGCCGTAACACAACTGATAGTATAACGCACGCGTGATGCGGAAGTTGTGGGTTCGGCTCATACCGGCGACAAGTTATATTTTCGTCCACGTTGAGTCTGCCTTATTATTTTCTACATTTCTCTTTCAAGCACAGTTAATTTCCCCTATACCTTTTCTCCTATGCTTTTTCTATATATATATATATATATATATATATGTGTGTGTGAAGGAAGTATTTCTTCGGATCCGGTGTTTAATAAATTAAAAGAAGTGCTGGCGCACGTAGAAAAGCAAAAACATTTAATTTCGACGTTTCGGCAAGGGTCCGGCCTTCATCAAGAGTGCGAGAGCAAGCACACAGAACTCAATTTATATATTTTCTCTGTCACGAAAAAAAAAAAGAAACGGGGTACCTGGTCTATGACCACAAAAACGTGCACATTTAGTGACGTCATGCATACCAACACGTACATTGACTCATGTCAAACTCGCCGGAAATAGGAGAGAGAGAAATCAACGTGACTACAAACTTGCGCGTGCATACAGTGGCATGAAAAAAAAAAGAAAAAGGATAGATAGGTAACTTGTGAATAACCCACACGTGAACATGTTGACATTCAGTCGTGTCCACAAGCGAAGAATGGCGCAATCAATGGAATGTAGGGGAGAGGGGTCACATGGGAACAAAGGGCATGCCAGGGGCGGCTGCTGCCAGAGAGTGTTTCTTTTGTTTTTTGTACGAGGTTGCTGCAACTTTTGTATGACCACGACCTTGTTCCCAGCGGCGAGCGCGACCTGCCCGTCGCCACACCATATTGTCTCACAAATGGTGACGGCTGCTCGCCCTGCCCTCGCCACGTAAAATAATCGTCAGCGTATACAGACGTCCTGCAGCTGCGCGGCTGTTTAGTTCCGTATGAGTTTGCGACTGCAGTCGCGTGACTAAATATCAAGCTGCCGAGGAACTGGCCCAAAAACAGTCACTTTTCGAATAAAATGACCATTTGCGACCAATGCGGTAGCGCGACCTCTTCGAGTGGCCGATGTGAATGAGCTCTAAGACCCGAGCGCCGGCCCAAACACTGTTTTGCAAGCAGAACGTATTCACCAAGTTCGCCCATCACAAGGTGTGACCTTCACAGAACCATATTCACCCTAAAAGGATTACCATATACATAGAAAAAAATTCGGCGCAAGGATAAACAAAATTTATTTTTCATTACATCCACTAAGTCTACACCTCCCCCTTCCCCAAACAAAGAAAAAAATTGGTAGAAACCTTTGTGATACCAAAGTTTTTCCTGCGAGGGTGCAATACTGCTACACCACCACAATACATGGCGCACTTAAATTTAGCGATGTTGAGCTACCGACTGGAGCAAAAAAAAAAATCTGTGGACCATGGAACCGGCAAAAAATATGAATTTGTTCTAGTAGAGCCGTCTGAAATTGCCTTAATACGTTGCCTTGGTGGAAGATGCGCATGTAATGAGCACCACTTGATCCCAACCCCCATGCGTAGGCTGCAACAAAAAAATTAATGTTCGCGGTATCCGTGGTCCACAGACTGGCTCGAGACGTGCAAGACGACGCGCACTGCCGCCGGGCCTACAATACCGTCTGCCAGCAAAAATTCCTTCAGCAAAGAAGAGGGCAATGTGTGGAAGTGCCTCGCCTCACTATTCGCGTCAACTTTCTTAGGCTCACCTGGACATTGTGGAGGAATCCGGGATAGCTTCCAACGCCGCTGCTACGGCAGAAGGCACGCCCCGCGCCGCAGTGGTCCTTGTACATGGCCTTAAGGACGGTGCCTGTGGTGCTCGGCAGGCCACGATGGTTCAGCAGCACGCGCCGCTGTCTTGCTTGCGTAGAACGAGAAAAGGTTAGTCACTGCGCGCTGAATGGTGCGTGTCGTCCCACGGTGGCATTCCAATGGTAATGATGATGACTACAATAATTGGCGCATGCCACACAGAGCGGAACAAGCGCGATTCCTCGTCTTCTTTTAAAGCCTCTGTGACGCACTGCATGGAAGTAGCACGGTTGTCTGTTGTTGACGGATTGGGCGGATGTTTGTAATTGCAGACGTGCTGAAAATTCTACAAGAAACAATAATGCACAAGGAAGTCTCAGCAATCCACCTTACCAGCTGTCGTGGCTCATTGCCTGCTGCTGAGCACGAGGTCACGGGTTCGATTCCCAGCGGCGGCTACCGCGTTGCGATCAACGTGAAAATCAAGCACAGCCTTGCGATGTGCTTTGGATGCATATGGGTGAAAGCCTGGCGTTCCGTGTTTATCCAGAGATCACCACTGCGGCGTCTGTCGTGTCCTCTCAGTTTCCTGGGAAGTTGAAACTCGAAACTGAATCAACCAATCAACGCTGACGTCTCACCATGACTGCGGTGGGAAGTGCACTACGTCTTGCCTTATCGTGAAACAGCAGAAGGAACACCTCCATTACCGGCAATACTGGGACGCGCAGGAGAGAAAGGAAAGTGAATATGACGAAAATACAGCTGCCATTAAATGCGTTTTATACCCAGGAAATGTTAGAAAAGCGCTTGAATTTTTTTTATATACTTTAAGCATTTTGCTGGATTTTTTAGCTACTTCTCGCTACTTTCACGTTGCCGTCTAGCTATTTTTGCTCGCCGACATTTGGCAACACTGGTCAGCGGATTGTACATAAAGCCCTCTTCGGCGTCACCCGCGGCGACGGGGGCGGCGCGCGCCCGGCCTGAAAGCTTCAACGGGAACTTTCGAGAGCGTGCCGCGCTGGCCGCGCCGAGTGGTATCGTGGAACGGAAGAGGGACGTGGTTGGCGCTACTTTTAGACATTGAGGGGCTTTAATTGTACATACGTAAGGTCACTGGAACCTGGAAAGTACGGCTACCGCCGGAGCGCGCGTAGGCAACAATGTGTTGCTGTTGCCAGATATTGTGGAACGCGTCACTCGGGTGGCAGCAGCTCAGCTATGTAGCTTCGCTTTAAGCGGTTTATATTATCCCAAATCAACACATGTCATCGTCTCTTAGACAAAACATGGGACGGTGCATCTACTATGCCTGCGAAGCAGTACAGGAAAGTACGATGGGATGATTCTTACAGGCACCAAATTGCATGAAGCGAAACCAACGACAGGACGGGCGTTCGAGCGGCCGTCCTTTCCTTTGTTCTCTTTCCCGATAAGTTTTCTTTTCGTTTGGAAGCTCTCTAGCGAGTATACTAAACTGCTTAACAACGTGCATAATTATGCAACACTACACCTCTTTTAAGCATTTTATGCGTTGCAGACCTACGTGAATCTCGGGTTTCTTTACATTGACTGTTTTACCCTCGTAGCTAACTCGCAGCTATTCGACGCATTGCGAACAACGCCAGCAGCTCTTCCTCGGGTTTTTCTAGGCTTACGGCAGAGAAGAACGACACGATGGTTGTGAACTGGGCACTGAGAAGTCCAGAAAAAAAAACGTATCTTGCTTAGCTAGATAACTGTGCGCCACCTGCGCTACATGCAAAACGAACCCGATGCTTGTGTGTCACACAGGATTTCTTAGGCTGACTAAGTATTACGCACTGCCACGCATCGTTTATAAGCGTGGATGTAATTACTTTCTAACGTGGCTACTGACTTACCCGTGCTCGAAACGACTGATACAGCTCGACGTCGACGAAGATAAACGGTCCCTGACTGCAGTACAAGGAAAGGGATGCCAGGCCACGTTTGCATGGTTTTCAGCTGTAGTGAACAACAGAGGAGATAATGTATATTTTAATATTCGACATTGACAGGTCGATATACAGTTATTGCAGTGGTTTTCACACTACATTATGATATTTTTGACACAGTCGCCCGCATTCAGATGCTGTTCCCTGAGCCACATTTTCCTAACTTCTGCATATCTGCTCCAAGGCAGACCGCAGTCTGCCAAGAAATAACTCGTGAAGAAGCTTCTCGATCACATTATGTCACTTAGGCAGTTCGATGATACCGCAAAGCTTCTCAGCTACAGCTGCCTGTAATGATTCAACAGTCACTTCTCCGCTGGTAAGCTTGGACTCATTCGCTCTAAAGTAACCCTCGGTATGCTGCAAAAGATCACAAACAGAACCTAAAGGAACACATAAAGATTGCTTTCCTTCCACATAGTTCTTCAATGTGCGCAGTCGACTAGTACTTTTTGTTGCCATCGGTTTTCAAAGCGTTCGAACACATTTGAGACAGTTAAATTTTTTAGCTAGATTGAGCACTATAGAGGGTGTTCAAATTAAGCTTTACGGAATTTGTAAAAAATGGCCTGTGGCAGGTAGCATAATTCTCATCGTTGAGCTGGGTTATTCGAAGAGGCGGACAATAGTAGCACGAGAAATCAAAACACATATTCAACTAATTACCGAAAATTCACTAAATAATATCCTAGTTAATTACTTTACGACACATATTGCAATTTACTAATTGTAGCCGCTAAACTTGTCAGGCGTGTCGACATGGAATGAATTTCCAGAATGACACCACTTTACAGATATGCGCCATGACACTCACCGTAAAAATGCACTGTTGTTCCACTTACTTTTTTAAAATTGCTGTTTTATACATTGAAGCACAAAAGTATCGGGAACGCCCATGTATTTCGCCCCCAACTTTGGGAAATATTATCACGAAACTGGTGTCATCCTGGAAATTCATTTCAAGTGGATGCGTCTTGAAAACTCACCGGCTACAATTCGTTAATTGCAATATGTGACGTACAGTAATTAACTAAGAAGTACATTACTCATTTTGTTAATTAGTTGAATATGTGTTTCGATTTCTTGTGCTACTAATGTGCGCCTGTTCGAATAAGCCAGCTCAACGATAAGAATTATGCTACCTGTCACAGGCGACTTTTTTAATATTCCCTAAAACTTAACTTTGCAAACGCGGCATTATATATATGCATACAAGACGAATTGCTTCGCGACAGACCCGACGGTAAAGCATTCAAAAAAGAAGAAAGGCGAAAGTTATGGCATTTATATTTTGTTCCGACGACGGCTGGTCCTCCGCAGAAACCTCAGTAAACAGATATGCTATAACGGTCGTCTTTTTTCTTTTATATATATATATATAGTGTGTGTGTGTGTGTGTGTGTGTGTGTGCACGAGAAGAACGGAAACCGAGGGTGTCGAATATTGTTATTCACGACCATAAAAAGCCAACACCACTGAAAAAAAGGCAATGATTAAATCATTTATCGAACAATTGGAGAGATTCAATCGCCCCACACAATTAAGGTACACCTGGGAATAAAATCGCCTCAGGCACTTGTCGGATGGGAGCCGCCGTGTTACACTCGACTTACTGAGAGACGACCGAGCCCCTCCTTAAAAATGGAGGGGCGGCCGGACCACTCTCGCTCCCCCCCCCCTCCTGACCTTAAGCACTGGTGGCAATCGATGCTGCTACAAAGTTGTATGAGATAGTAATCAACAAAATGCACTCGTCACTTTCTTAGAAAAAGGTACAAAAGTGTTCCATGAGCACATTCTAAAAAATGCAATTTGTTGTCGAACTGCTTGATTTTCCAAAACATCCCAGATTATTAATGTAGCCTGTTCTTATGCTTCTGCAAAGGCCTCCCTAATAGCTGTAAGTTGCACTACATAAAAAAAGAAAGTAACACTGAAAACTTGTGGCGAACACAAGTTGTTTTTGTGCCATTAAAGCTTCATGTAAAATCGAGTCTCGACGATGGGGCGTGCCCGCTTTTTGGTTGATGTGACAAATGTAAAATTATTTTAAATGTCTCGAGTAATCATGTTGCATATTTTTGAAACCACAATACGCATTATCAAAATAAAGCAAGATGAAAAATTACTTTTTTTTCACCAGTCTCACCCCCTTCTGATAACAGTAAAAAGTAAAATCATTTTAGGAGCAAATTGGCCCACATTTAACGGTTGACAGCAATCATACAGGGAGGGTATTTTTTAAAATTCCCTATTTTTCGCGGTCCTCGCTATGCCATGTAAGGCAAGTACATCATCCTGGCCTGTCCAGTTACCTGAACACGTGAATTTAACAGTTATTTTAACAGCATGACCAAAGGGGTGATGCACCGAAATAGTCATTGCAGAAAGACATATCAAAATATTTGAAACATGACTATAAACATTTGTTACCATATCAGTTTTTTTATTAAAAAGACCCACTGCCTTTTCCATACACTGTCACGATTGGCGATGACACCCCGTGCAAAAAGGATTGTCGGACGACCAGGCCTAATCGAAACGGAGGATGGATCCCTAATTTTCTATGGGTGTCTCGAGTGTTCCCCGGTCTGGCGGGCGCCCCACAGTGATTACGGGCCCCTTTGCGTGCGTGTGTGACAGGAGGGAAGGCCTCCTTCCACGAACTGTGCAACTCAGGGGGAGACTTCTTTCCGCGTACCAAACGGCACCCACGAGTTGCCGCTAGCGCAGGCAAGCACGTGCAACGTCGTCTATAGGAGAGAGGTAGCAGCCGCCAATCCCCGACAGGACTCAGTACATGTCACGTGACGTTGACGTGAGCAAAATCCCGCCTACGATTTTAGCGGGCCTATTTAAGCGGCCCCGCAATGTATTTTCTCATTATTCGCTTCATTTTTTATCCTTCACCAACCATGAAATAAACAGTGCAAGTTTCGCACTAAAAAATTGTCTCGCGCCTGTCTGGTCGCCATGGTCTACCGGACGCCTGAAGCCTGCCGACAACGCCATGCTACCTAGTAGTAACGCCGGTCGAGGTTGTAGTTAGAGGCGTCGCAACAAGTTGTGGATAGCGGTGGGATGGAACTCGACTTCAACGCGAGTCCCAACAACTGGTGGCAGCGGTGGGATACGCCACTCCGGAGACCGCAACAACACGCAATCTGAGGTACACCCAAAGTTCACCGCACTTGCACAGGGGAATTCAGCACTGTCACAGTTGCAGGTCCTCAGGTGGCCTGATAAGCGGAGAATGGAAATTTGTGAGCAGTGTGCGCGCACCCGTATTTCATTTATGGTGGGTCCTAGGGAGAGATGAATTGGTTTGTCAAATATGTGGAAGTTGTTGATGCGTTGTATACGACGCTTAAGTATACGCAGTGAGGCAATTTCGTCAGACTCCACTACTTCACAATCAGTGAACTGCTCTCGTGATAAAAAAGGTGGAGTATTCAGATCAAACTTAATGTCATTCAGCATTTATTTGATCAGGAAGCTCTTGTCAGTCATCACAACGTACCCCTCGTCAAATGAAGGGTTGGAAAAACCACTTTGCCGAACAAACTCATTGTCAGAAATGGAGCATGTGAAAATATCAGACACAAAAGTGACTGAACCATCTGGTCAAATACAGATCAGTCCTTTAAATCTATTTGCAGGCTTGTATGATGAAAATATTGCAAACTGCAATGCAATAGAGCTTGCTCACTGGCATTTGATCTCTGTTGCATCAAATATTACACGTGTTGATGATTAGTTTCATTGGAATGCAAAGGGCATTTCCTCCTGCACCTCAACCGTAGACACCCATAGGGGAATTGGCGTTAATTTAATGAAAGCAAAGCTTATCCAAGTAATGCAAATTCTTGATACAGTCGCGATTGATATGCAGGGCCTATCGGCAAGGTCCTTTTTAAAGAGACCCAAGCGCAACCTTACGAGGAAAAGGAGGAACTCGTTCTCCATCGTGAGACTCCTTGGCCGGCCTGTCCTGCTGGAGTCTTGTTCTCATTGCTTTGTGCACGAGACCTCTATGTTTTCTCCATCTTGGCCAGGGTTGAAACACGGCGTATTACGCGAGACCAGTGTAAAATCGCATGTCGTCATTGCTTTGCTTGAAGCGCTTAATTCAAAAATGCCTGCAAACTTTCTTCCCCAGTTTATTTGCATTCTCCTTTCAGAGCTACAGCTCCTGGATAACATTTAGCAAGGTAAAATGCAAGTTTTTTGCTTTATCCTTAGCTAGCTGGAGCTCCGTTTCAGTGCCGTCCAATTTCTCTATTGTTGCCTTCAGTTATTAAGTAGTTTGTGAAAGTAGTTCCTGAAGAATTTTCAATACTTCTTCATGAGCCCCGGCTTCTCTCCACCCTGAGCAATCTAAGTCACAAGAGCTTGGCTGCCAGACTGAAGAAATGTCGATGTCAGCAACACTAGAATTGTCTATGGGTGCGACGGTGACACCTGCATCAGCAGTCCCTACTGAGTTATCATGCTGCACCACGAGCATGTTGACAGCTTTCTATTCAGCCGTGTCTGTATCCACATTTGTCTCCGTTAAAGTCTGATCAGGGCATTGTTTTGGCGGCTTTCTTTGTTGTCTGCGATGCATCCACAGACGAAAATCCAATCTGCTTTGTACAGAAGTGTGTGTCAGGTGCCTCATACCAAACGCATAGTTAGAAAAAGCCTTCGTCGATGAAATGTCTAGAGCACACCTTCGTGTGTTTGCTTCTACAGAATCGTTTTCGTTCATCTCTTCTTATGGCTACAAGCCATTTCTTCTTCAAATGAGGGTCTCATGGAAATCCGAAGAAACATGCAAATATGAATAGGCTATAGTGACAAAGTGTGTAAAAAGTTCAATAGACACGTTTTCAAACCCCTGCACTGCTCCAAAAACTTATACTGACAAATTTGCATCAAGTACAGATGGTTTCAAAAAAAAAGTTGTCCTTACGTTTATTCTGTAGTGATCCAAGAGCTTGCGCAGTTAGGATACAGCCCTTGTCTTCGCGATTCCCGACAACATAGCTCATATTTTCTATTTTGTCATGCTGTTCTAAGCATGCAGCTGTAAATACGAGACAGGCGCAACGTGCAGAAAACTACGTTTTAAAGAGAAACTGTTAAGAGCTAGGTTCCCCATGATCGTGTCCGCGTTTAGAAAAACTATGATCATCACAATTTGCTATGGCTCCATGTGCGTGGTTGTTTCGCTTCAGGTGCATAGTGGTTTCCCGCCAATTGTGACTTAGCACAGGGATCAAAACGGATGATGGATGGCCCATTGTTATACCACTCGTCACCGCCGATGCTTCTTTCACTAATGTCGCGATACTCGGCGGCGGCACGCCCCACCAATCGTTGAGCCCCTTTGTCTTGTCACGTAGAGGTCGCGACAACGCTGTTATCAGCAGTTGTCCTTTAGACTGGCTATGGGAGGGATGCTCGTTTAACCACATCTTCCAAGGTCCTGACATCAGGTTTCTGATGATGCGGAGCAATGCGCCGAGGCTATAAGGTGTGGCTCATTCGCTAGTCCATGACGATGGGGCGGACTTGGCGCAGCAAACGCACTACTTGGCCTTCGCGCCAGGCGAAGACAAGACACCGGTGTCCTTGCTCTTTGACGAACATGCCGAAGACGCTCAATATAGTCAATAATGATAATATATAAATTCACTATAGCAATATTCACTATAGCAGACCCACCATAGTCACAGCTTCGCTGGCTTCTATCTTCACAGTAGTGTCTAGGGCTGCGAGTTTTTTTATTTTAACTTTCGTGGTTTCCCTGCTTTTTCGTGGTTATCCCTGCTTCTTTTCCACTCAAATTTTACAACAAGGGCACGTTTCCTAATTCGCACTGTTTAATAAGATACTTGTCATTTTGCCTCCCTGGTTCGTCCAGAAAAAAAAGTTATAGCTGCATGCGCACTTCACCATCAGAGAAGTGATTTGCTGCAGATACTTGGTATGGTCCGAATACTATCGATTAGTCAAAAAATATTCTGAATGTCTAATGTAGCTTTCATACAACGTGCGCAAAATAATTTACGATGAAATAAAACGCAGGACGTGGCGAGTATCAGAAAACCGCGATTTGCGGCCTGCGGCGTATTGCACGCAACTATGCTCACACACACAGGGACGGTGACCAGTGTTGGTAAAACACCAATAAGTATACCAGTATGACAACCTGTATGCGTCGCTCTTAACAACGGCCCTGCCCAAAGCAGGAGAGTTCAACTAGTACAGCCTCTCTCGTCAGTCTCGTCAACACAACTGCTTTGCCACGTCCAATAAAGTCTGCCACGTCAGCCGCTTTCTGAACCAAACGCGTATGCACAAAGTGCTGAGCGCAGGTCAAACGCCGACGTATCTAGCGTAGAAACGGTTAGCCTATTTAGGTGAAGGTGTAAAAAAAGAAAAATAAAGACTAGACAAATTGCTGTACACCCGTGTACTTAGATTTAAGTGCGTGTTAAAGAACCCCAGATTGTCCAAATTATTCCGAAGTCTCCCACTACGGCATGCCTCATAATAAGATCGTGGTTTTGGCAGGTAAGACCCCTTGATTTAATTCTTTTTATTTGGAACCGCAGCCGCAACGTCGTACGTGAAGAAGTAGGGAGCGAAATCGCTGCATGTGAAGCTAACCTTCTGTTGATCACTCTCAAGATCTATTTAGCGGTCAGCTTTCGCACTCCTCTTTGGGTTCACATTTATTGGTAAGAATAATGGACTGTGATGTTGTGCCTGGCGGTCGTTCTGTACAAAGGATAAAACCGCTGAAAGTACAGCTATGGAATGCCAGTCACACTTCATCTTCTTTTGGACTCCAAAGTGCTGGTGACGAAACCAGCGTCAGATAATTGCAAGATTGGCAAGCGAATATGTGTCGCGTCTTCGTCTGCTCAACGACCCGGAGCTGACGAACGGGACGAGCCCTGGGACCCCAAACTGTAAACGCGTCATCAGCCATGTGCAATCTACTAATTTCTGCAAAGAGCCTACGATGACGACGTAGTGGGAACAGCGTCAACCCCGGTTTCGCATGAAATTTCATTTTCATTGCATCCAGGGCGGGTCGAAGGTTGGACACCGGAGGCAGAGTCAGGCGTTGCTGGTGCGACATCATAGGTGGGATTTTGCAGACTGAGAGACAGCTCTAATTTTCAGAGAAGAAGGACATTGAATTCCCTCGTCGAGTGAAAGAGGGAAATGAACTGCATAAAAAGCGGAGCTTGAGTGCTGCGAGTGCTCGGACAAGTAAAGACTTTTACATATAGTGGGGTCCCAAAATCATGGAGGCCCATCTTGTAAACCATCATCATGTAAATTTGTATATAAAACTTCTTTTCTCATCGCTCGAACGTTGCTCTGGTTCTCTCTTTACCCTTGCACCAGCCATCGTGGCCCCTCGGACCACAGCCTTCACAACAACGCCAACATTGATGAATGACTAATAAAGTAGGCACAAGAAACGGCTGGCTGAAACAAGGAGTTGCAACTACCCGGAACATCAGCGTCCGAAAAGGCACTGGTCAGATATTCGTTTACGTAGCTCTTGATTGAGTCTACGGTCGAGGAGGCTTGTGCCTCAGATAATGCCAACTGCATTACAGTGAATGTGGCTATGCCACGTGTGCAGCTATATACAGTACCGTCAGCTGGCCTTAGGCCACGTCCCTACAGTTGCCAGCGGGCGCCTAGGGAGAATCTGGTGCTACTGTCGTTTATTCTGCAATTTATAGCTCGCGTAAATTTATCTAGTAGTAAATGCGGTAATGCAAACAGACCCAGGTGGTCCTTTTTTGTGTGAGTGCCTCTCGTAGGTGATTGGGGAAGACACTCAGAGCTCCAGCTATTGTATTTCCTACTTTCCTTTCCGTATTTCCGCCTTCGCTTTGCAGGTCCCTACGGAGACGGCTGACACATGCGTTTTCGCGAGTCAAGCACAAATGCGACAGGGATGGACCTTGAGGAACATCGAAATCGCCATACATATTATTTATTGTTCACTATGCTTGCAACTAACAATATACGCGCATGTTAGTGGACGAAAACACCATAGCTTCAACTTTCTGTTCTCGCTATTATCCTTATGTTCACCAGCGTAATACACCACAACGTCGGCGACTACGATGAACACGCAGAGAGAAAATGGTTAATAACACCGATGTTGTTTGTTCGCCGCTGTAATGTGAAGTGAATCTAAAAGGAAAGAAAAATCTAAACTAAACGCGAAGGGAAAATATACATGAGGTTTTCAATGTGTTCGACGAGCTCTTTTAAAAAATACGCAGCAACCTCGATGCTACCTGAGCAAGCCATTCGCAAGTACGGAATAAACGCTGATACAATCAAATCTGCTCACAACTCTGCAGCCACGATGGCGGAGTGTATGGAGTTAAATGGTCTTCATGAAGGTGTCCGTTGAGTACATCGCGGACACCTGCACCCAAATGGCTGCCATGGTATACGGTGAATTTACAGTGTGTTTCACAGAAGACACACAAAGAGTGCCTAGCCATTGACTGTTCACGTAACAGGGTCCATGTCATCAAATCAAACCCTAAAAGCTATTTCCAAGCCTAGTTAGCATCGATGATTTTTAGGAGACGAGTTCCTCGCAGAACACGATAGCGATAACATCGCTGACCGAAGAGCGCAATACGCGCAAGGTCATTGCGTTCTTCCTGCATTAACGGCTGACTCGGGAGATTGCGTGCACCGACGAAACTGGCGGATGGCCGGCGCCCCGCGGTCGAAGCCAGCGACAAGTAAGTCCTGGACGTGCTTTCGGTGACGGGCTCCTATGTGCGTAGTGTGCAGTTGGTTGTCCACCTTCGAAAATGTCGTGAAGCACTGCCACGCAGGACGAGCGGCGGCACGATTCACGGGTAACCACAGAGGACACGTGGTTGCTCTTGCGAAGACACGTGATGCACATCCAGCAGCCTCGTTCCGTCGACAGTGTCTCGAGCCCTTGAGCATGAATGCTGGTCTCGTATGCGCCGTCACAGCTGGGCCAGCGGAATCCGGACAAGGCACAGGAACACGAGTGATGACTCTCGATTGGCGACCCCAACTGGAAAATAAAAATAAAACTAACTGAAAACTTCCAAGCTCCGCCATTCATCGGTAGCGATACAATGCCTTGGTGTACTGAGCCCTATCTGTCAAACATGCGCATTTGAATTAAATAAAATTTTGGGGTTTAACGCGTCAAAACCGCGATATGAATATGATGGCACGCCGTAGTGGGGGTGTCTGGAGATTAATTTACACCACCTGGGTTTATTCAACGTGCACCCAATGCACGCTATACGGGCGTTCTTGCGCATCGCCAACCCTGAAATGCGGCCGCCGAGGCTGGGATTTGATCCAGCGCCATCGGGTTTAGCAGCGCAAGGCCAAAGCCACTACGCCACCACGGCGGGTGAACACTCGATCACAGCAGTTTCTACATTGTCACGTTGTAGTGACTGTGAAGTACACAGCGTAGAAAACGAAATTCAACTAGCGGGGACACTCGGCGAAAACTGGCAACAGGAAATACGTCACCCTAGTGTTAATGACATCCGTTAGGTGCCGCATGCATCGAAAAAAAATAATGTGAAATTAAGTTAACACATTTTATTTAATTCTTCCTTGCTAAAACAAAAAAAAAGTTTTGCGTACAAATGAACCTATACTGTGCGACTTATTTTTCTTGCGTTACCTAGCGATAGGCCAATGACGCGCCAGATGAATGCGTTATGAGCCAGAGGCACGCCACCGAAGCGAACGAGGCTGGCTGCGCATGTGAGCGCTGGCCTGTTCGGCGACCCGGCTGTGTTCTTTTATTTTTAAATGTTGCCTGGTTTCTTGTGCTCTCGACGTATTCTTGCGTTCCTTCTGCACTTCAACACGGCACCACTGCGCTATTGGACTACCGGACGGTGAGAAATATTGTTGGACAGTCTGCGACGCATTTAGGCTTACGGCACGGAACTGAGATTTGTTGCGCACTCAGGGAAAAGCAGCTTGGCTGTCTTGGCGCAGTTAATTTGAGGTAATTAATCGTGCTGGGATATATATGTTTCCGACGCTTCCTATGGGCCCTAACATCATTGGAACTCATTTCGGTAATTTTGAAGCACGCAGACCGCACAAGGCCCTGTGGCGCAGTTAGCGAGAACCAACTCGGAGTGGTGCGCAGTTAGTTACGCTCGTATTTCATCTCACTATAGGACAAGTTTGTGACGGTTTCTCTGGTGCCCAACATTACTGAAAAGTAGTTAGGCTACCTTTTGGGGCACTTTTGAGGCACCGTCAAAATGGACCATTTTATCTGCGTGCGCGAAGTCATCGCAATGCATTGCGAAGAAGAGCGTGCTGCCCAGCGACAGAATTCATCACTTGTCGCCGCTTGCCCATTGAAGGTGCCGCCGTGCGCATGTACTCAGAATTTGAGTGTGTTGTTCACTCCAATGTGCTTGCCGATTGCCCCTGCTGTTGAGCTAACAGCGATCGCAGATGGATATCGTAACGACAGCGCAGCAATCGCATTTTGGCGCGTGAGGGCTCTTGTGTGCAGTTAGGAAATTAGACCAGGGCTAGGTCAGCTGGTATACCCCCCGGGTAAACGATGTTTGCGTCACTAGCGCCAATTTGTCCCCTGGTGTTTGGTAGGCCAAACTGTGAAACCAATAAACAATAAAAAAATTGCTGATGCTGCTATGGCAACGCTTTTGTTGATGAGAGAGGAGGAAACGCCGAGCTGCTTGTCGTCTGCTATGCGCTCGACGAGCGCGCGACCGCTTTGTGAGCCGCAAGCGGAAAAGAGCACCGCTTGCATCTTTTTTAGATTGTGTTGCTGCTGCATATACTGTTTTCTACAGCTTTCGGTCGCTAATTTTCTCGGACGTTGAGCACGTCCACGAAACATTTGTTAGGAAATATTTCTCAGTTAAAATGCACGCGAGCTAGCAAGCTCGAAGCGTGACAATTTTGTTTGAGCAAGAAAATTGAGTAGTCGGAAAATGTGGTGTATTCACTGATTTTATTAGCAACGTATTGCAAACGATACAACTCAATACATAACACAATAGCACAGAGCTGTGTAATTCGTACAGTAAATACAAATGTTGGCATCTGTATTGGTTACACAAACATAAGAGAAGTCTTCACACAATTCATCGTATATAGATTATCGCTGCAGGGGTCACCACGTTCATTGGCTGTACACAGTACAATTCACCACAAACGAAGGTTCATAGTAACACGTTCGTGAATAATGAACTGATCATGCAGAGCAGGTGACGAGGACGTTGAGCCCAACATTGCCAGCTCCTTTTTCTTTTTCCATCTTCTGGACATAAGGGGGAAATGAGCAGCATTTTAGGTCACATGTTTTAAACAAGTCTCAGCACTTTTTTCGCAAAATGGCGCTTCCAACTTATGCGGGTCAGCTTCGATTGTGTATCTTTGCATGACCAACTAAAAATATTCCTCTAAGAGACATTAAGCTTTGCTCAAAGTTGCATTGCTATTGTACAATTACGTAACATGTTTAGCATTGGTGTTGTCTCATTAGCTGGCTAGGAACATTGTAGTATTGCAGTTTCTTTTTTTTAATTTACTTTCGCTTTACCATTGCCTACACAGCCCACAAGAGGTAATTAAGTCAAAATAATTTAAAAGCTGCTCTGCGCCGGCACGCGCACACCTGCTCCTGTAAAATTTCTACTATACAACGAAAATTATGGAGATCATTGCAGCGTGTACCCAAGACTTAGCTTCGTCGTATTGAATTGTGCGATTTTACGTACCACGATGCGTGCGTGAGACACGCCGTAATAACCGACTGCGAAATATTTCGACCATCGGCGGCGTGCGTTAACTTCGGCCCTATCGAAACTCAATTTATTTCTGCGACCTCGTGTTTCAAAGTGTAACGCCATGTCCGATAAGCGACAACGGCGGGCGACAGATATGCCACTTACAGCAAGGCCAAGTGGGCTGCGTCTTCTTACGAGCGTGAATTCTGTCGTTGTGAAAAGAAGATATTCGCATCTTTCGCTGCGTCAGGAAGCTGGAAAATATTCGCAGCGTTAGCTACACCAGCAGTTTGGAACACCCTTTACCACGCATGATCATCGAATATTAAGTAAAAACGAAAAGAACGCAATTCCCTGGAGCACGCGCAACAAATTTCGCGGCGTAACGTCACACGAAGCCGTAGCAGACGACATGAAAAAAGAAAGAAAGAAGCGCTCCGTGCTGTTCACTTTTGCGCCGTATCTTGCATACTAGTTCTACACAAAGCAAGAATTCACGCCGCCTGCCTTAATGCCCAAAATCAACAAGTCGGCCTTTGCATACCTACAACCTGGACGACGCTCTTTTGGCCGGCAGGGTGGTCTTGAGCCGAACCAGCCGTGGCTTCTGTGGCTTCTGCCCGGGAGGGTCCTGGAAGATAGGGTAGAAATCGGTCTCGGTTAAGGAGGTAGCGAAGGAAGGCAGTTGTACATTAAGCTGGTTGCATGAAATCCAATGTAAAAGACACACCTTGAACTCATGCTTAAATATGGACGTGAATTATGTATCAAGCGATAAGGCGCGTGAAAACGAACTACAAATGCGCACACATTCGCAACCGCTAATAAATTGTTTTTCTTACCCTCGTCGATCGGGGACCCCACTTCCACTGCAGCAGTGGGAACAGCCGTCCACAGGAGTCGTGTTTTGGCAGGGTCGGCGTAGGCATTTTCAGCGAAGTGGTCCGAGCAGAGGCGGTAGCCGTTGTACATTTGCTCCCGTGCGAGTCCCTCAAGATCTGCTCTTTGGGCGTAATTCCGCCATACGTCACACCTAGAAAATGAAACAGGTACCACCATGAATATCAATAAACAACACATAAAAGCGACACTAATATATAGAGTGCTAAAAAGCGAGAAAATATGTCACGAGTTCAAAAGTGAAGCGAAGCTCGCCCTTAGCGCAGGTAACATGAACTTCTCGTGACACGGAATGTAAGCAGTCGCTCGTACGTAATTATTTTGGGGGCTTCTTTCTTAAACATTCAAATGTGGTAATGTCACCCCAAGGAACTGCTCGTCGGAATGCTCTGAAGCCGAGCCAGTTCGTCGAATAAGCGCGTTCGGCGAACATATATATACTTTGCAAGATTTCTTCGCGAAGAAAAAAAATGCAGGTCCACCGCTAAAAAAACCAATACCGAAGCGAAATTTCCTTTTGAGCGTCAGCTGGCATCAACCGGCTCACCAGAAACTGTCCACAAGTAGCTTTACATGCTTACAACGTTACTGAAAAATGCGCAGTGCCAGGAAAAAGAATGACTGTAAAGCAAGGGCAGAAATGTTTCGGTTCGCTCTGTGGCCGTTTTGATAAGCATAGCACATGATTCTTCGTACCGAAAAAAAAGTGTGCTTACCTTTCGTCCGCTGGGAAGCGGAAAAATTTGGCTGCGCTGTTCCTTCCCGAGTTGCGGCACCAAAGAGCAGCACAACACGCCTTGTGTCCTGTGCCTAGTTTCGCCAACATTTTCAGATGTTCCCACTCACAAACACCAAAATTGTCGCTTTCCTGCAATTCTAAAAAGTTTCACGCGTGGACAGCGAAAAGGGCTGGAGCAGACGAACGGAATGGCAGCAGACGAGATAAGAGCGAGAGCGCCGCCCTTCGGCGCAACGAAGGCCGAGTCTGGATAAATATATAGGGTGTAAAAAAACGAAAATGGCCAAGGACATATTTTTTTCAACACATAATTGCATAACTTAACTTTATTCATGCGTAGGTTGGAAAGGTAGGGCCACACATGCAAAAGTTGCTGAATTTTCGCTTCCTATCAAAACAATGGCGGACGCTTTATTTCAGATACCGAAACTAGTCGAAAACTAATCGAAGACTTCGAACGCAGGAAGGTGTTGCAATTCTTTAGTGTGCCGTGCTTGTGATGAAGAAATGCCATCACACTGGGTGTGTTTGCGCTGCCCGCTAACCGTGTTAGCGGCTCCGATACATCATTGATGACAGAGCAGCCCTCTCAAATGACAGCTGCGATACGTTGTCGTTGGAAAACGCTACGCACTGCTCAGGATCATCGTCCACCACGGCGCATCGACGCCTTGCAAGCAGCTACAGCGACGTGCCCATAACTATTGGCTGGGGACTACGTCTCCACAATGCAGGCAATGAATCGTGTTGTAGGGCCATCACAGCCGAAGAAGATATATGCATAAGCCAGGGAAAGTTGACACTTTCTTTGATAGTGGTGCTCAGTACATCACCGATGACACTGCGTTGTGCGTGTTTTATTTCGCCGGTCAAGATTGTTAATGCCTCTCAGTCCTGCACCACGTCGCTGTTGCCGAAAAATAAGTTGGGCGTGGGCCAACCGTGCTGGGCGCGCACAAGAGTTACACGCCTCGCGCGGGGCATGACCTATGGTTTTGATTGACAGGCGAACTGGTGCCAAATTTGTACATCGCCAAACACCCCTCGAGTTGAACTCGTAAACATGGCGGCGGCAGCCTGTGTCGCCACTTCGTAGCTGCAGTAAGCGTCAATATGACCGTCTGGACCCGTTCACCTACATAACCGACGTAGAGTTTCAGCGTCATTTTTGCAGTTCCGAAACTTCAGTGCGCTAGCTGTGTCGCAAGTTAGGCGAAAGCCCTCGTCTGTGAAGACAGCGTGGCGGGCAAATCATGCTTTCCGAGCACTGAGTGGTGTGACTAGGCTGCGGAGGAATAGTTTGTGCGATCGATTCGGCTCTCTCCTGTTTCAAGCGCTGCTCGTCCACCGCGCCCCAGCCCCAGGCCAGATTTGGCGTCGTCATCGGAGTACAGGGTCACCTGCGAACACTTGGGGTTCAACCCGGACCAAACAACCTGCGAAGACGAAGTGGTCAAATTATATATGAAGACTTAGAATGGACGCCGGGCTCCCTTCCGGTGCAACAGGTGCCGAAAGCAGTTTTCGCAGTTACACAGTACCGCTGCACTGCACCGGCAGAGTGGCGAAGGACGTTACTTCGCCAACGCGGACCGCCTCGGCCGTCCGAACGACCACCTCTCCAGTCGGCAAATGATTTGGCTCACGTACAGCGCAAGCAAAAGCGTAGACATATGGCTATTGAAGGAGATGACCGGCGATTTGATTCGTCTATCGGAGCACGCCATCGCCGACTGGAGGAACTACCCCCGTAAGGTAGCGAGGGACGAGCTGCTAGCGCGACCTGCACTCGGTGGCCCCGGATAGATAGTGCAAATTGACGAGTGCGTTCTTCACGCCGAGCAAAAGTACAATCGAGGCCGCCTAATGACGGGCGACAACTTTCCGCCGAGCCGCCAAAATTACGGCAGTGTTAAAGATGATGGCCCATGGGTCTTTGGCATGTTCTACGCGACCAGAGGGGTGCTGCGACTTTCAAAGTCGACCGACGAAAGGCGGCGACGCTAGGCGCCATTATTGCAGTCAATGTTCAACCGGGGACCATTATTCATAGTGACGAATTGGCCGCATACAAATATATCCCAAATTTAGTGGATGCTAACGGGGCTATGCCTCAATCTGCATTGGGAGACAGTTAACCACAGCGTGCACTTTGTGGAAACCAACACGGGCGTTCACACGCAAAAAATAGAAAGTTATTGTCAAAAAGTGAAGCGCCACCTCGTCAGCAGTGGGTACAGAGTAACTGCACTGATGCTGGAGTCCCACCTGGGATGAATGTGGTGGCACTCAACGGCCACGTGCGATGCAAAGACCCTTTCTTGCGTTTGTTAGAAGCCACGAACCGCTCGGGCTACCCAGTATAAAGACTCTTTTCTGCGGTTGTTAGAAACCTTCGCACGACGCTTGCCAGTATGAATGTGCATCGCAAAGTAAAAGAAAATTAAGCATAGTTTTCTGACCCTTGTATGAGTGCTTTCCGGCATTCCCGAGTGCTTAAGCGCGCGGCAAACCACTTATGCGCTAGCCGACGCTCACTTCGTCTCGCCGCTGGGGCAGCTGGGCTGCCTCGATGCGCGCACCCTACTCGCAGCCTTTTCTTTAGCGCGAGCAACGAGCAATCTGTTGTTCAACCCAGTGTGCAAACCAGGCACACACCAATCTGTGCTCGGAAATGAGAGCGCAAGCACGTAGCCAGCCGCACCAATCCAATCCAGAGGAAAGAAAAGGAGCAACGAGCGATCTGTTAAGAGCCCAGTGTGAAAACCAGGCACACGCCAATCTGTGCTCGGAAATGGGAGCGCAAGCCGCACCAATCCAATCCAGAGGAAAGAAAAGGAGCAACGACCGATCTGTTGAAAGCCCCGTGAGAAAACGGAGCGCACACCAATCTGTGCAAGGAAATGCTAGCGCAAGCACGTAGCGAGCCGCGCCAATCGAATCCAGAGTCAAAAAGAGGAGGGCGAGCGTCCCCTCGTGGTATAACGCGAAACGTATTAAACTACAAATTAGTCTAATACACATTCAGTGTACATCTTGTAAATATTGAAATGCTTACAACCCATGTTAATGTGACTAATATTATTGTACTAACTGCATTTATTTTATAACTTGCTTGTGCCTGCAATGCACTCGGTGGAACGAGAAACAAGTGAAAGAAGGCACGACCATGCACCGACCGTAGGATCACGTGAGCCCCAGTTTGTTGACCGCCCATATGGCAACGCCCGAGGGATGATAGCCACCCAGAGTGAATCTAGATAAACCAATGAAACTGTAGGCGTGCCGACGGACAAAGTTTGTGTTGTTACCATTAGTTCTTTCATCTTGGGGCGTCGTCAGAGCTCGTGAAGATCCCGAGTTTCGCCAAACTCGGCGCACCCCAGAAGTGTGGCTCAGGTACTAATGCCGTCTGTTTGGTGCGCTGCAGTCAATTCGGCCGCTGGGCTCTATGGGAGTGTCCGCCGACTGTCGATAGCGGCGCTCATCGACAGTCGGCGATCATCGGAATCTTATCTCCGGGTCAAGCGCGTCGTCGAAAGTTCCAGCTTAATCGGTGGCGCCCGCGTGCCTTCCAAAAATTTTTCCAAAATTGTGCCTTCCGACACAATTTTTGTCGCGCATACAATTAGATTACACAAAGTTCGGCGAGAAGAAACACAACAGGGGTGCTATGCAGGATGCGCCGAGTTTCTCGTTCGCACGAGTTTCACCCGAGTTTGCTCGATGGTAGTCAGTGAACGGAGATAGCAAGGAACGTGCAAGAACAGCAGGCAAAAAGAAATGTCGAGATAAAGCCGCGTATGACAACATGAGCGCACCCTGCGCGGCACAGGGATTCCGTGCTTCAAGCACAGAAGACTGCGCAGCAAAACGCGCCAGCGCCGCGCATTGTTATCAACGTATTATCACCATTTACCAACACGGTGACGGTACCGCTGTCTATCTGCACAATTGCCGTGAGCCACTTCCCACGCCTTTCTAGGGCGCGTAAAGGGCGTGCCTCCTCTTTCGAGCATTATCTTTCTATCCTCCGTCGAATGCGAACAGGGCACATGCGGTGGATTGTTGCGCCTACACTTTCCCTCAATCGATTACGTTAAAAATACAACAAATAAAATAAGAAACACTTTATTTCTTGAAGTATCTGTTTTTCGTTTAGAATGCTGTAAATGTTTGGTGACAAATAGAGATTGAGCGAATTATTACATTTTGCGACTTTTTGACGCGAGTGGCTACAGTGAGGCGAGAGCTTGCAAGCGGGTACATTGTATAGGATCGCACGCACGAGGGAGTTAATACGGTGAGCAGTCGCCAGGGGCACTGCAGTGCTATCCTTGATAGGGTGCCTTGATTTACGCGCGCATCGAGGTACTCTAATCCATGATAAAGTCAGTCATGACAATGATCTTTCCATTCCCTGACTATTAGGGGAATGGCAACGCAGCTCTACGGCATGGTTGTTCACCGCAGGTGCTTCACTGAGGCGCTTTACCTTCACTGAGGCGCTTTGATATCGCTTTACCAACTGAAACGACGGGAGCAACGGTTGTCACTGCAAAATGGCTGTGCGGTATTGTAGGGTCCGTAGTGACGCTGCACAGTAAAAAAGCGCCCGTTTATCTGCGTGCGGGAAGCCTCCGTGATGCATTGCAAAGAAGAGCGCGCTGCCCAGTGACACAATTCATCGCTTGTCATCGCTTGCCCAGTGAACGTGCCTCCATTCGCATGTATACGCAGAGTTTGAGTTTGTTGTTCTCTCCAATGTGCTTGCCGATTGCCTCTGCTGCTGAGCTAACAGCGATCGCAGATGGATATAGTAACGACAGCGCAGCAATCGCATTTTGGCGGGTGATGGCTCCTGTGTGCAGTTAGGAAATTAAACTTTGAACGCAGGAAGGGGTTGCAACTATTTAGTGTGCCGTGCTTGTGATGAAGAAATGCCATCGCACTGGGTTTCAAAAAGCGAGCGTTTCTCGGCGCTGACCGTGTTTGCGACACTGTGAATCCGATACATCACCGATGACAGAGCAGTCATCTCAAATAACAGCTGCGATACCTTGATGTTGGAAAACACTACACACTGCTCAGCATCGTCATCCACCACGGCTCATCGACGCCTTGCAAGCAGCTACAGTGTCGTTCCGATAATTATTTGCTGCGCACTACGTCGCTACAATGCAGACAATGAACCATGTTGTGGGGCCATCACAGCCTAAGAAGATAGATGCATAAGCCAGCGAAAGTCGCCGCTTTGTTTTTGATAGTGGTTCTCAATAGATCATCGATGACAGTGTGCTGTGCGTATTTTCAGTCGGCGGTCAAGATTGTTGATGCCTCTCAGTTCCGCACCACGTCGCTGTTGCCGGAAAATAAACTGGGCGTGGTCCAACCGTGGCGGGCGTGCGCACAAGAGATACATGCCTCGCGCGGGGCGTGACGTATGGTTTTGATTGACACGCGAACTCGGGCCAAACTCGTACATCACGAAACCCCCCTCGAGTTGAACTCGGGAACATGGTGGTGGCAGCAGTTGCCTGTGTAATCGCATCCAGCGGCAGCAAGCGTCAATATGACCGTCTGGACCCGTTCACCTACATGTCCGAGGTAGAGTTTCAGCGTCATTTTTGCCTTTCCAAAACGTGTGTGCGCTGGCTGTGTGACGAATTAGGCGAAGGCCGTCGTCTGCGGAGATAGGGTGGCGGGCAAATGATGCTTTCCCAGCGCAGACTGGTGTGACTAGGCTGCGGAGGAATAGTTCATGCGATCGCTTCGGCTCCTTCCTGTTTCAAGCAAGCTCGTCCACCGCGCCCCAGCCCCAGGCCAAGTCCGGCGTCATTATCGGAGTACTGGAGCACCTGCGAGCACCCGGGGTTGAACCCGGACCAACCAACCTGCGCAGGCGAAGTAGTCACATTATATTGGAAGATTCAGAATGGAAGCCGGTCTGCCTTCCGGTGCAACAGGTGCCGAAATCAGTTTTCGCAGGTACACGGTACCACTGCACTGCACGGGCGGAGAGGCGAACGAAGTTACTGCACCAACACGGACCGCCTCGGCCGTCCGAACGACCACCTCTCCAGGCGGCAAATGATTTGGCTCACGTACTGCGAGAGCAAAAGCGTAGACATATGGATGTTGAAAGAGACCGCAGACTTGTTTCCTCTATCGGAGCACGCCATCGCCGACTGGAGAAGCTACCCCCGTAAGGTCGCGAGGGACTAGCTGCTGGCGCGAGCTCCACTCGGTGGCCCCGGGAAGACAGCGCAAATTGACGAGTGCCTTCTTCGCGGCGAGCAAAAGTGCAATCGAGGCCGCCTAATGACGGGCGACAACGTTCCGCCGAGCCGCCAAAATTACGGTGGTGTTAAAGATGGTGGCCCATGGGTCTTCGGCATGGTCTGCGCGACCTGAGGGGTGCTGCTACTTTTCAAGGTTGGCCGACGAAAGGCGGCGACGCTAGGCGCCATTATTGCAGCCAATGTTCAACCGGGGACCATTATTCATAGTGACGAATTGGCCGCATACAACTGTATCCCAAATTTAGTGGATGCTAACGGGGCTATGCCTCAATCTGCATTGGGAGACAGTTAACCACAGCGTGCACTTTGTGGAAACCAACACGGGCGTTCACACGCAAAAAAATAGAAAGTTATTGTCAAAAAGTGAAGCGCCACCTCGTCAGCAGTGGGTACAGAGTAACTGCACTGATGCTGGAGTCCCACCTGGGATGAATGTGGTGGCACTCAACGGCCACGTGCGCTGCAAAGACCCTTTCTTGCGTTTGTTAGAAGCCACGAATTGCTCGGGCTACCCAGTATAAAGACTCTTTCCTGCGGTTGTTAGAAGCCATCGCTCGGCGCTAGCCAGTATGAAGGTGCATCACAATGTAAAAGAAAATAAAGCGTAGTTTTTTTATCCTTGCATGAGTGTTTTTCGACATTCCTGAGTGCTTACACGGCAAGCGCGCGGCAAACCACTTCTGCGCTAGCCGACGCTCCTTTCGTCTCGCAGCCTTACTTTAGCGTGAGCAACGAGCGATCTGTTGAAAGCCCAGTCTAAAGATCAGGCGCACACCAATCTGTGCTCGGAAATGGGAGCGCAAGCACGTAGCGAGCCGCACCAATTCAATCCAGAGGAAAGAGAAAGAGCAACGAGCGATCTGTTCCGAGCCCAGTGCGAAAACCAAGCGCACACCAATCTGTGCTCGGAAATGCTAGCGCAAGCACGTAGCGAGCCGCGCCAATCCAATCCAGAGGAAGAAAGAGGAGGGCGAGCGTGCCCTCGTGGTATAACGCGAAACGATTAAACTACAAATTAGTCTAATACACATTCAATGTACAACTGTAAACTTTAAAACACCTATACCCTACGGTAATGTGACTAATATCATTGTACTAAACGTATTTATTTGATAACTTGCTTGTGCCTCTAATGCACTCGGTGGAACGACAAACAAGTGAAAGAAGGCACAACCATACACCGACCGTATGATCACGTGAGCCCCAGTTTATCGACCGCCCATATGGCAATGCCCAAGGGATGATGGCCACCCAGAGTGAATCTAGATAAACCAATGAAACTGGAGGTGTGCCGACGGACAAACTTTGTCTTGTTACCATTAGTTCTTTCATCTTGGGGCGTCGCCAGAGCTCGTGAAGATCCCGAGTTTCGCCAAACTCGGGGCATCCTGCATAGCACCCAGGGCCACGATTTTGTATCGATGCCTTATGACTTATTTTACACTAGTCTTATCATCCACCACTCACGGCCCGCTGATCCCGTTGATAACGCGAGCGGACCGTCGCTCTGACCACTGACAAAGCGCGATAAGCGCGAAAAGGCATTATTATTTTAAGGCATCGCTACATAATACCGGCCCTGATCATTCCAGTAAGTTCCATGCAAATCATGCAGGTGCGTCTTCCTCTGAGTGATAAGTTTAAGTTTGGGAGTGAAGTACTGTCGAAGGAAAAAGGAGAAATAAGTACACGTATCAATATATTAGTAATATGATGTCATAGATCGTGGAAATGGTGCCCATGACTCTTGTGTGTTAATGCCAGGCACTGTGATCGTGCGCTATAGTTGCTGGTTATCCACGCCGACAGTACTTCGAAAAATGTACACGCAGTAAACGAGCAGTAGAGAGGGCTTATCACCGAGTGTCGATTACCCCGAACACAACGTATTCTCAGCTTTAATTGTTCTACGCGAGTGCTAATCGTGCCGCTTTTTGAAGAAATGTTAGTGTCCATGAAGGAGCAGGAGGCATTATTTCTAGCCAAGTTATATGTAGAAAATATTAGGTAGAAGCTCATGCGATCCAGAAATAATGGCTCATGGAAACTGGCACTACTTGTATGAAGGGACGAAACTTGCCGAGAAAAAGAATGTTTCACGTCCCGTCCGGAAGTCAAAAGAACAACGCCACGATCACGTCGTGCTTCACGCAATCATATCGCACACCTGCAAAGCGCGCACACACGCATACACTTAACCCTTTCCATCGCGAATTCATTATTCTAAAGCTCCATTATTAGAATATGAAGTCGTCGTGGGTACAATATATAAAAAATATGACAGAGGCACAGCGCACTTATATTGGCGAAATTGTAGTCACGTTAAATTCAGACGTTTTCACAGTACCCACTCGTGTCATTAATATTCATAATGTGGGCTTGTTTTTCAAGCTCTATGACAATAAATATCAACAGGAAAAAAACAATTTGAAAGTGTTTTCATAGCTATAGAAGCGGAATGGAGCTCTTGCGTGTGGAATTCCTTCAAAGTGAAGTGTTCACGGTATTACATAGATGTGAGTATATACTTGACTAGTGTGCAACCACACGCAACAATATATACCGCGCCTGTATACACAAAATACAGAAAATACGAACCAATCCTCAAGGCAGTGCAGCTTTCTTTTTCATAAATAATAAGCTCTTTTGCCCTCCTTTTTTGCTCCCTCGACCAAGGCTACCTTTAAAAGTCGCGAGCTCGCGTTATAATCATAACACCAATGTTTTATTTTTCCTAAAGGGCGCATGCCCCTTTCGCGTTATTTTCGTAGTCGCGTTATACTCATGTAATCACGGTAACATGCAGCTTTGTTTCACACATTTTAAGGAGGCCATAATAATGTGACCAAGATTTGATGGGACCTGCCCTGGTTGCATAGTCACTATGGTGTTGGGCTACTAAGCACGAGGTCGCGGTATCAAATCCCGGCCATGGCGGCCGCCTTTTCATGGGGGCGAAATGCGAAAACACCCGCCCACATAGATTTAGGGGCACGTTAAAGAACAGCAAGTGGTCCAAATTATTCCAGGGTCCCCCTCTACGGCGTGCCTCTTAATCATATCGTTGTTTTGGCACGTAAAACCCCATAATTTAAAGCTTTGATGGGCCGATTTTTTAAGTGTAGCCTTCCCGACTGATATTGGTATTACGATCAAGACACAAACACTCCTGGTCCATCTAACGACTAAAGTCGCAACGTCTGATATCAATGTCACGCTTAAAACAAAAACAACTAAACAAGCATAAATGGAAATGGCGCCTTGTTTAATGACTATTAGCATCTGATGTGTTCTTCACGTGGACTTCACTTGGACCCTCTGCATAACTTGTCGACACGCTTCCAGCAAGAGTTACAGCAGCGTTTCGTGTCATTCAAAGTGGAGAAACACAGCGACCACCTGTTTTGCGCCCATTTCTTGGTGACACCTGAAGAATGTACAATGCAGCTAGCACTGCACCGGATTCGGTGTTCATCGCGGATCAAGAAGGCGCGCAGTGTAACTACAGAGAAAAAAAGTCATAGAGCCACATACACTATCGTGATACCTGTAGAGGCTTATGCATCTCAAGTGCTATTTCTCGAGACTGAAATTACATTTCAGAGTGCTCTTCTTTGTGTCCATCATTCTAGCTAGGCTGCAACAAAGTAGAAGATGCCCTACCCACAAGATCATATAACTGCCCTCATTACCATACTGGAGCTGTCCGTTACAGTTACCGAAAATTTTTCTTTCAGAAACTCGTAGACGTTTGGAAAGAACACATTTTCTTGCGGAGAAACAACATATACAAGCTACTTCCTGTTTTTATCTCCAAGCATTAAAAAAAAGTAAACCAAAGTGATACCATCTCAGTCTCCGACTACGCGGCCTCTAGACAAAGATCAATTTTACACGTAGACGTAGGCACCAAATTGTGAAACTTTTACTTTTTAAATAGTTCTCCTTCGACTGTGAATGTGTTTCTTGTTAGTAGACTCGCTGAAAGTGAAACCGAGTGGTGAAAAAAGAAGAAGCGTTCATGCCATAGATAACGCCTCTCCGCGTTTCGTCATAGTGCAATTGTCATAACTGGCACGGGCCCCACGACTAGTTGACTTGAGTCTCGGTTTGGCGTGTTAACGTAATAATTGTCCTTTCTTATTTCTGAAGCCAGCTGAGCGTTAGGATTGCAACACTTCGTCAAGAGGAACGAAATAGTGGAGGTAAGGATTGCACATATTCGGTGCAGTGAAAGCGGGACACACAGCAAAGAAAGAACAAGGCCAGTCACTTCTTGTCTCGCTTTCTATGTTTGCCGTGAATCCTAATCCCGTGCTGCTACTTTAGTGCAATACAGTGATGGCATGAACTTACTGCGCCACCTGCATGCATGAAATCACGAGACAGCCAACGTCAAAGATTTGTTCACGTAGTTCCAACAAGAGATTATTTTCTCGCAGATTCACTGTCCGGTAGACTATCGTCGAAAGGGGCTTCTGTTCATCAAGTGCAGTGAACCTCACAGATAATTAATTTTAAAGTTAAAGTTAATTGATCTGCTGATTGTATCATTTTCTTGAGGCCACCAAGTCAAATAGTCAAATTCTAAACATAAGCTCACAGGATTTTGAGTGCCTTAATTTTAAAATTTGGTTCAACTTTATACAATAAAATTGTATATCCTTATTGAGCGCAATAATTTGTGCCTCTTGTTACGAGAATTAATGGCAACCTGTTCACTCACATCCGTCTCTCTAAATGCGGCTTACTTTGGTTACTTACGACTCTGCGCAGAATTCCTCGCTTTGTGTTCGACGAAGAAATGCAACGACCGCCGGTGAAGAAGTTTGCGGGCGGCTGATGTTCTCGCACTGACTTCGGAGATCCCGGGGACAAATCTCGCGGGAGATTGCACGTCGTCTTCCGGTACTCACCGCTACAAAGCCACCTCTGCGTGTAAAAACAGATGTACGTGTATGCCTGTGAACAATTACCCAATAAATGAAACATGCAAATTATTCACTCATTCAGTCAAGTAGTAAAGCGATCAGTTAACTCCGTAATCACAGAAGCTCCGATAAAGTCAAATAAACCGGTCAAGTTCAGTGATTTGTAACAAGTTCTGAAAATTCAGTATTTTACCAACCGAACATGTTCACCACATGTATGCGGATCACTCACTTAGCAGGAATACAACGCCGTCACTCCGATACGCAGAGGGCAGAACAACAAAGCACTTTTATATATCGTAAGTACTGGTGTTAGTGGTAAGCTTCGTCGCAACGAATCTTCAGCTGTTGCACTCTGTCATGAACCTGTGGCTATTACGACTTTGGTTGAACGTGCAGGCGAATTTCGATCGCCGACATGGGCGCATTCCGCGTGATCACCTTATTTCGACGGAACGGGCAGACATTTATTTATTTATTTATTTATTCATAGATTGATTGACAATAACGCCACGACGCACACCGTAAAAATTTCGCGGTATTCCTCGTAATTACACAGTTTATGAATGCCTCAAAAAAGTTCGACATGCGCTGACTCATGGAACATTTCCAGAACTTCAGCCTTAACCCTTGCGCAGTGTCTCACGGTCACGTTAACCCGCTTCCTTTATGCAATGTCTCTAAATTTGTTTGTTCCGGGTTACATTTTCTTGCAGTTACAAATTATGCAACAGTAAACAAACGCGAGGTCGACTCTGTTTGATGAGGGCCCCACCATATTAGTTTAAGCACACTCCCGAGAATGAACATACAACACGTTCGTAGACATTAACTATAGTTGAGAAAAAGTACGAAGAAGAACCAACATCATACAGTCGACCTACTTAGAAAAATACAAGTAGACTACACTTCTGCGTAACAATGACCTAAAGGGGAAGTAATTCTGAATAAGGAATTATATGTCCCACAAACGCGTTCTTTCTCAAGTTGAATACTTCCTCTCACAACTGCTGCCCTAAACAAAACTCGTCCATAAATATTTTATATGTCTACTGCGTGGCACAAAAATTCAAAGTGAGTATCTTCACCTCGTATACGGCTAGCTTACACAGCGAGTGTCAGGTCGTAAAATTGGCTAGCATTATTCAACTGCACCTTCAAAGAAAGCAGTTTTGCAGCATGAAACGAAGTCCAGCTTCTCCATGCCTTCATTCCGCGAAAAGTGTCTTTCGTCTAGTGGACCCTCCTAAGCTTGGCTGGCTACCCCCCGCAGTTTCTCAGAGGATATGGACTTGCGCTGCTGAACAGTAGGTCGCCCATTCGATCTGTACCGCGGTGACCGCATTGCCATGGGGAGGGAATGCAAAAAAGGCTACATTGGATTGGGTGCTCGTTAATGAACCCCAGGTGATCAGCATGAATCCGGAGCCGTCGACTACGGTGTCCCTGATAAATAACTGTGCAGTTTTGAGACTCTAAATCAGATGATCGAGTTTAATTTTTTTAACGTTGGGTAGATTGCGAGAGAGAACAAAATTCTGGCAGGACCCATCTCACGATGACTGCCACCGGTAATGCGATTAGCATACAAGCAATGTAGCGACAAAACGTATTGCCACCGCCGAAACGCGTGGTGCATAAGCCATGCAGGCAGCGAGACACATCTCTCGTTATTCCCTCTGGACACGCTACGCAATCTAGCGACGCTGTCGGGAAGTCCGCGCGAACGCTTCTGCCTGGCCTACGAGATATCAGGGGTGGCGCACCAGTGCGTTTGACCCGTGTGCCTCAGCCGGGTTCCTCTCTCGCGCTTCTCAATGGACACGCTGCGCCACGTATCAGCGCAGCCGCGAAGCTCGCGCGTGGCCTCCGAGATGGGTAGCGCAACGTTGGGTGCGAGCGCTGACAACTGTTCCCTCGCTGACCGCATACTCAGTGGCACATACTCAGTGACCCAAGTACTCGTGACAGAGGCTTATTGAAAAGCAGGACATACCCACTGCATTCGTGGCACCGCTCGCAAAAGCGCCGGGCTGCTGTACTTGAAGAAGCCGTGTGACCTGGGTTCTATTCCGCTTAGAGCGGAAGAAAGTTTAAAGGCTTCCCTTTTTATTCAAGAGGTCCGGAAAAGCGGCTAGACCCCCCGATGATCGTAGAGCAACAACTAAGTAGGCCAAGAATGCTGATCGCAATGAAACGAAAGTTCCGGACGCAAAGACATTTCTGAAAGAGAAGTGTTCTGAGCTTCTTGCCACAGTTGTTCCACCAATGGCATTCTCGCTTCATTATGGTGTCTTTTCATGACATGAAGATGACCGTAGTCACATTTTTCTTACCGTGGTGACGCGTTCTACTATGAAGCAGGTCGCTTGATCCCCCATGTCTATCGCATCGCACAGCTTTGGCTGATAGGCCATAACCGGGCAGTGGTACATCCCCACGGCTCGCAGCAGACACTCCGGCAAGCTCGACCACGCTGAGATCACCTCCGAGAAGTCCCCGCTGCCCAAGATATCTGTGAGGATTTTCGTGTTCCGGCTGTGCTGCTGCAGTACCGCGTACGGGATAAAAGAACTTGTGTCGATGTTAGGCCACATAGTTTAAAAGCAATATCACATTTCTAACACGCTATAAAAAGGAAATAAGCTCTCACCATGACTAAAAATGCAAATTGGCTTACGCCATCGCCCATCTGAATTCAGCCATGATAATGAAAAAGTCATGCATTACTCATTAACGTTGATTTGCAGGCTTTTTAAAGCGACGCTTGCTAAACCTTTGCTGCACTTTGGAGATAATCTAACCATTGTCGACTGCGCAGATGCACACTGACGTCAAAACACCGCGCTCTCCCAAAACTCATGGAAATCGTGCCACCATTCGCGTAGGCAGGTGAGAGAGCAGTCGTAACTCCCCCTGCCCCCCCAAAAATTTCTGATGAACCCCGCCCCCTGTTTTTTTCTTCACGGTACAGAAAATTTCAGGAGGCGGGCTGTTAAGCAAACCCAGAAAGAGTGTCAGGAATGGGAGGGAAAGTTTGAATGTGAAAGACCGTAGGGGGCCAGTAGCGGTTTAGGAGGGGGGGATGTAATGAGGGCAATCCCGTACACCTCGCGCTCGTACAAAAGGTCTTCCCGTCTCGCCAAGAACCGGCGAAAGGTGCGGCTTACGCGCCTTGCTACGGGTCTTCGTCAGCTTACGTGTGATTGTGGACAAAGCGACTACATTAGTTGTTGGAAGAAAGGAAGAAAGACGAATTCTCCTGGGCGCACTGTTCATGGCTATGTTTTCAAAAACAAAAATCACGCTCCTCGGTTCGCATTCTGGTTTATTCAAAGTGAGGGTCTCGAATATGGCAGCCTTGATGCCATTAGCTAGCAAATGAGGGTTTATTAGCCACGTGCCTGCTCTTGAGTTCACGTGTTACCTGACGCCATGGGGCAAAAGAAAGTGTGTTCCACATCCGCCCGCCACAGCCCTGAGTGGCGCTGGCTAACGCTCCCAGGGCTATGTCTAGTACACATAAATAACCAAGATAGTGGCCGCATTTATGACCGTCGCCGTAGCACAACTGGTAGTATAACTCACGCGTGATGCGGAAGTTGTAGGTTCGGCTCTTATCAGCGACAAGTTATATTTTCGTCCACCTTGAGTCTACCTTATTCTTTTCTACATTTCTCTTTCAAGCACAGCTAATTTCCCCTACGCTCTTTCTGGCTTCATTCATAACCCTCCCAGGGTTAGTTCTAGTTCTAAAGCATGAATACCCCAGAAAGTGGATGGGAAAACGGCACCGCGGTAGCTCAGTGGTAAGAGCATCGCACGCATAACAAGGTAAACATACCTGAGGTTCTATTGTCGACACGCATGGCGGCTGCACGGCCGCCATCATCGGCCATCTTGGCTGTCTCATTGGCTGTCCAGAGGTCACGTGTATCGAAATTTGTGCCGGGAAACGGAAGTTTTGCAAAATGCAATTTTACGTTTTCGTCAGAGTGACGAAACGTGACGTGGAGCTGCAAATTTTATCGACTAATACATTTTGTGGTCTTTGGCACCTATATTGCGACTTTAGCGCTTTAAAAAGAAAGTGGACGGTAGCGTGCAGAAGCCCATGCAACGCATCTGCAACTTCGCGAATATGTGGTGGCGTTCCAAGACAGCCGCCATGTCAGCTTGTTGATTGGCTGAAGGGATATGTCGTGAGGAGCGTCACAGGAAAGACTGTTTCGTAAACGTCAATAAGACGTTGCATGACGTTGCGCTGGGCCGCCATTGCAGATATTTTCAGCCATAATTTGTGGTGCGACGAACCGCGCCAATTATGGTAATGAGCGGCCATATGCAATGGCAGTCGAGAGGCATGCGTATCGCCGCATTTTCCCCGTCATTTAGGGCCATGAAAATCTTTTGTTCACAACGTGTGCTCATATCATTTGCATCGCTCTCGGGTAGTATTTGAACCATCATTTTTATTAAAAATACGTTCATTTGAAATAATATTGGTTGAAACTAACAAACTTTCTGCAACTTTTTTGCACTTTCCACTACTGGGTTTGTATCGTAATCAATATTATAGACTGTTCGCGTCATCAAAGGCTATGACAACGGCGACTTTTTCATTTATGAAAAGAAATGTACGCAAGGCGGAGCCTTGAAATTTCCTCTCGCGGTGCGAGTAAGCAGCGGAGTGAACAAGAGATGGCAGTGCCGGCGCTTGTGTCGCGCAAGCGGATGTCTGCGGCGCGCGCAACGCTTTCGATGATATTCGGCCACTTCTCAGCCAGACGAGTCGGGCTGAGTCACTTTCGTTTCACAAGATAGCGATAACGCGGCCTAGAGCGTGCGCTCATCATCACTGGTAGGTCGCGTATGTTGTCTCAAGGTAGAAAGCAAGTGCGTGGGCGCCAATATACGATGACTCATTCCGTTCCCCGAGGACACGCATCCTAGCTAACGAAGCAGACGACAACTTGTGCGCATGCGGACGATGGAAGCGAGAAACGATTTTGATGAAATAATCGTACGCTTTGAGCTAGCTGCTTTATTTTTACTGGGGTGGAAAACTGTTTTGCTTTATAAAGAACGCTAGGTTAAATGCCTACATTACAGTTTCTTAGGCGAAACGTCAAATTTGCGTCACGTTACGAAAGCAAATTGGGGCTATCGGCGCCATTTTGTAAGCGTCACGCCTCGAAGAATATGGCGGAATGTCCAGAATAGCGGCTCTCGTAGCGAAGCTTCCATAGAAGCCCATAGGTTCAAAACATGGCAGTTCATAGGCGGTTCACGTGGCTTAGCGCCATCTGTGTGAGGAGGGAACACTTCCGGCGGAAGAAAAAAATTATGTGACGTCATATTCGTTAAAAGCTGAAGTGACGTCATTTTGTTCTCAAAGGTGCGAAATTTGTTTTCGGAGGCCTGCCATTAGAGCTGTATCGTCAAATGCTCCGCCATTCGACTGACGGGCGTTCCGAGCTTTCAGCGCGGAAAGCGATGCAGGAAAAGGTCAGCCGTACGGGTGTCGAAATCGCATCTCTGCACAGAACATACAGAACTACGAACGCTTTGGCCGTAGAGTGCTCGTCCTTTCGTTGGATGCCATGCCCGTCGTCCAGCGCTGTCGCACGAAAACAACTAAAGTAAACAATGTCGCAACTCACCACTTTTGACTGAACAGGTTAAGAAACAAACTACCCGCGTCAACTAATTCAGACAAACGTCCACCAGCAATTACAACGCAACATGTTTGGGGGGCGTATTGTAACAAGTGAACTTTACGAGAGCGCCTTTCTGCACACTTGAAGAGGTGCATTGCATTGCAAGCGATAGCGGCGTCAATGCCCCCTCCTATGGTGCGCGCTCTTACGGTGGGAGCTGAAAAAAAGGTATTTATTGATAATTATCAAGTAAAATAAAGTTGTCTCTTCTTTTCTCTCCATGCGTATATAAAATTGATTAGGAATTTTATTCTCGTTGAATGAATCTAACTGTGTCTCGCTTTAATTAAAAAACGCTTTTTTCTTTCCCAATGTTTGTTCCCTCCAAACATAGTCGCGCTTCAATCGCTGCTCCCATAACCACCCTTGCTGATGTCGGTGACAATTCGTTCTGAACCGCTTTTCGCCCAAAGCTTCGCGACCTATTTGGATTGACCTTGCGCAGAATGAGAAGACGTGGTATCGTTCCCCACCTGCGCCAAGTTGTTTTTTTCATCCACTTTCATTTCGATTAATTTATCATCGCTTTGATTCAATTTGTAAGTACAAGTAATGTCCCCTATGTGGTCCTTGGTGTCTATGTTTGTTGGCTTCCTTTGATATATATATATATCATCAAGAGGAGGTCAGAGGGAACCCATTTTTGTAGTACCAAAAGTGTAGGCAGGCAGCGAGCGAAGCAAATTATTCGTAAATCATGATAGGTTGCAAGGATTCTGTAAACCATCGAACGCAAAAGGACTGACGCTCATCTGCCTCGCGCCTTTACTAGAAGTCTGGTGAAGTTCTTTCTTTTTAGGCAGTGCAGCCAAGCCTAAAGCGCGTGTACGCGCCAAAGTTATGCTATTGTTTTTCTCGACTCTGTAATATGCCAGCCGCAGGCATATTAGCCCAGGCAGGCCGTCTGCGTGCAGTTCACACAACCTGGTATAGCATTCAGCTTAGGTATAAAGGCGCATTCACACTGGCGATTGACAGAGGTCGCGTGACTGGGCGTGCTACTGGCGAGCAAGGAGCGACTCACGGCGGCCGATGTTCCCAGCGGCGAGCGCCACCTGCCCGTCACCACACCACATTGTCTCACAATGGATGACGGCTGCTCACCCCGCCCCTACTACGTAAAATAAGCGTCAGCGTATACAGACGTCCTGCTGCTGCGTGGCTGATTAGTTCTATTTGAGTTTGCGACTGCAGTCGCGCGACTAAAGATCGAGCTGCCGAGGCACTAGCCCAAAACAGTCGTTTTTCGAACAAAGCGACCATTTGCGACCCATGCGGTCGCGCGACCTCTGCGAGTCGCCGATGTGAATGAGCTCTAACACCCGAGCGCCGGCCCAGACACTGTTTTTCAAACAGAACTGATTCTCCAAGTCCACCCTGACGGCCCATCAGAAGGTGCAACCTTGAGAGTACCATATTCACCGTAAAATGGTTACTATATACATAAAAAAAGAAATTCGGTGCAAGGATAAACAAAATTTATTTTTAATTACATACGCTATGTCTACACCTCCCCCTTCCCCAAAGAAAGAAAAAAGTGGTTGAAACCCGTGTGATACCGAGGTTTTTCCCGCCGGGGTGTAATTCTGCTACACCACCTATAGATACATGGCGCACTTAAATTTACCGATGTTGATCTAGCGACTGGAGCAAAAAAAAATCTGTGGACCACGGCACCAGCAAAGAATTTGAATTTCTTCTAGTATAGCCGTCTGAAATTGTCTTAATACGTTACGTTGGTGGAAGAGGCACATGAAGGGTGCACCACTTGATCCCAACCTCCATGTCTAGGCTACGACGGAAAAAATAAATGTTCGCGGCATCCGTGGCCCACATACTGGCTTCAGACGTGCAAGACGACGCGCACGCGTACTGCCACCGGGGCCAGCAAAATGTCTTCCAGCAATGAAGACGGCAATGTTTGGAAGTGCCTCCCATCAGCACTCGCGTCTACTTTTTTAGGCTCACCTGCACATTGTGGAGGAATCCGGAGATAGCTTCCAACGCCGCTGCTACGGCAGCAGGCACGCCCCGCGTCTCCGCGCCGCTGTGGTCTATGTAGTACATGGCTTTCAGGACGGTGCCTGTGGTGCTCAGCAGGCCACGATGGCTCAGGAGCATGCGCCGCTGCCTTGCTTACGTAGAACGAGAGAAGGCGAGCAGTCACTGCGCGCTGAATGGTGCCTATCATCCCACGCTGGCATTCCAATGATAATGATGATGACTGCAATAATTAGCGCATGCCACACAGATGATGATGATGATGATGATGCCGCAATCAATGGTACAACCCACTGTGGGGGATAGGCCACGAACCGGGTGGTATTATGATAGAAATTTAAAATAAATTAGTTTAGAAATAAATAAGTAATAAAAATTAAAGGAAAATAAATAAATAATTGAAGACGTGAAACGAACGGATAATAAAAGAATTAAGTAGTCTATACCAAGTTAGTCAGCCTTACCTAGATAGGAGTATTAATATGAATTTAATAATTAATTAAATACAGTAAAGGATGGGCGTAAATTTTGAATAATAATATTCACACTAATATAATTGTGATTTTGTGAAATTACTTTTTGAATTTGCTAAATCTATAATTTATTAAAGAATAAATAAATAAATCATGGAAAGATGGGAAAATATTAATAAGGCAATCTTTTTGTGTCACAAAGAAAATTATAAATTGCTCGGCAAACATTCCCGTGGCCACACGCTAACACCGTGGCTCCAAGTGAGAGTATAACTGGACTGCTTAAAGGCCGTCCTAGATTGCGAAGTGGGATTTCCAAACATCGGTGTCGATTATTAGAAAAGCGCCGACACGATAATAAAAAGTGATCGATGGATTCTGGTTCATTGCAGAGGTAGCATAATGGGGATGCCGCCAGACCAGATCTGTGCAAGTAAAAATTTAGTTGTGGAATACGGCAACGCAGCCTTGTAAAGGTTTCTTCGAATTGCCGGTTAGGACACCACTGTCGGTTCCAAGAATAATTTAGATGTATAAAATCTGTAGATTTTGCTAACGCGAAGCTTTTCTTGTCTTCGCTCAAAGAAAACTGTCTATATCTGGCTGCAGTGATATGCGCAATTGCCGGCAGCACAGATATTGCCGGACCTTTTAAAGAAGCTTGTGCTAAAGAATCAGCTATTTCATTAAGTTGGATGCCTCGGTGGCCTGGTACCCATACTTGAATGAACTAACCTTAAGTGGGGTGGAGCTAATGTGTAAAACGTGTTCAAAGCTGTCGAATTTGTAGACGCGTTAAGCGCGCTGCATACAGAAAGGGAATCTGTGACGATAACAACTTTTGTGACATGTAACGGTAACTTTCGCCATGCAAGAACTATTGCCAGAAGTTCGGCCTGAAAAACTGATGTGAAAAACACAGAGGGGAACGAACGCGATTCCTCGTCTTCTTCTTTTACCGCTCCTGTGACGCACTGCATGGAAGGAGCACGTGCACTTCTGTTTTGTTTTCTTCAGCAAGAGGACTACTAGTGGCGCGTCCACTCCTTGACTGTTGTTGACGAGTTGGCCTGATGTTTGTAATTGTAGATGCGCTAAAGATTCTGTGAGAAACAATAATGCACACGAAAATCTCAGCAGTGCATCTTACCAGCTATCGTGTCTAATTGCCTGCTGCTCAGGACGAGGTCACGGGTTCGATTCACGGCGGCGGCTACCGTATTCCGATCAACGCGAAACGCAAGAACAGCCATTCGATGTGCTTTGGATGCATATGTGGGAAAGCCTGGCGTTCCGCGTTAATCCAGAGCTCACCACTGCGGCGTCTGTCGTGTCCTCTCAGTTTCCTGGGAAGTTCAATCTCGAAACTGAATCAATCAGTCAGTGCTGACGTCTCATCATGACTTCGATGGAAAGTGCGCTTCGTCTTGTCACCGTGTGCACAGCAGAAGAGGAACACTCCCATTACCGGCAATACTGGGACGCGCAGGAGAGAAAGAAAAGTGAATCCATCGCCTAAATGAGCGGCCTTGCAGAAAACAAGGAATGAACATTGGAGGTCGCTTTTCTCCGTGACCATGGCTTCAAGAGACGCGTACCTGCTAAAGCCGCGTGCTGATATGAGGATGGTTTCAACTGCATGAATATATGGTCTAATTAAGGGTATATAAATTATCAGCGCGATGATCTCAAATACTGAATTACCTTAGTGAAGCGCCCCTCTAACCTTCTCCCCGGTATCTGGTATACTATATTTATGTTTCTTAACATCTCACCTGGATAACAATGAATAATATGAGGCAAGAGTTTGTGCTTCGAGATGTAGGTATACTGCAGCCCTTCTTACTCGTTTTCTCTTGCAGCGTCCTCTTTCTTAATAAGGAGATTTCTTGTGTCCTGGCAGCGCCAAAAGAGCACGGAAGTGGTGTTTCAGAAGCCCAAAGCACTGCACTGCTCTCTCGCGTTATTTTCTGTTTCGGACCCACTATGCTGTGAACTTTGCCGGACAAGGCTCTGCTAGGCTTTCCTGGTTGACATGCAGTGCTACCACTAGTGTCAAGTCGTGCGCACTAATCAACTCCTGTGAACAACGCACAGGTACCTTGTGAAGGTGTAATCGCAAGTGGGTACCTCTGCTCAGAAAGCACCTGTAGCGTGGCATGAAAAAAAAATACTTTATCTCAGGTGACGCTATCTGGTGACATTTGCTCCACATGTAGGCTTCACATGGACGGTAGTATCACGCATGAATAGGCGAAATATACAGGAGCGATATTACCGGCGTTGCACAAGCCGCTGTGGCGCACTTTATACTCTTAAAGTGCATAAGTAGTCTAACGGTGCTTGTAAAGACATTCACAAAGCAGAAATTCAACTAACGCCTTTGAGAATTGTAGCTTCTCGTGAAATTACTCTATAACCGTTTGAATAATTTCTAAAAACCGTGCTACTATGTGTTCTGGCTGGGACGAATTTTGGCTTATTTGTAACGCGAAACCCTAAATGTTTCATTATTGACGAAGGTGAAAAGCGGTGTCATTAATAGACGTGGCGTTATTACATTATGTTACGCTGAGCTTATTCGCAACACTCGCTGATTTATTTTATGAGCTAGGAGTGCTGGCGCTTATAAAATTTCTAGAGTTAAATTCTAGCGTCATGCAGACAAGAAATGGTAGAAAAGCAATCCATGCGCCTAAAGTGCATGAAGACGAACTCGTGTGATTGAAGGTGAGTGATTATTCAGCCTCGATAATTTCTAGAGTTTTTTGTATATTGCCTTACCCTATAGATTTTAATGGGTGCGCGCTCTGAGCGCGAGAAAATGTCCCATATGCCGGTGCACCATTGAGACGAATCCACATGACATATAGCCTTTCCTCACGCATCTTCTCAGAAGAATCATGGTGTCGCAGAATCAACCACTCTTCACTTGCAGTGAACGGGTTGCGCAATAACCGGTGACACACTCTTTCATATTTACCTCTTAACCTTCTTGAGCACTCGAAGCCAGGGCGCGTATGACGTGGGCTTGTTAGTTGGTCACATTTTCTATGTCCGCATTCCCCAACGGCAGCTGTATTGAGCGGCAGCAACAATGCTGTTAGGAACACTGTGTATCGAATGCGAATCTCCTGCTATATACCTGACGGTGGCAGTAATTGAGGCAGGTGCATCTTATGTAGTGAATAGTGGGCTGGTGTAAATGCGTAGTTAACAATCAATGCGTTTGCAACCCACGCTATCTAAGAATATTAGATTGGGATGAAGTGAAACGGAACACTGCGACAATTAAGTACACGAAAATGAAGGTAGTCACTTTTAGTGTGTCCTTAATTCATTTCTGTGTCCTTGTGATCATTTACTTCGCTCTAATCCAATATGAAAGCTCGAATCCTCGCCCATCAACAAGCCTGCAATGCGAATGACTCATATCTCGCCCTCTCGATTGATTTAATGAGTGTCGTAACCAGTATCCCATTGGAAAGCTAGGTGGCAAATGCATTATAGATGAGGATTGGTCTCTGAGCTACAGCACCGCATGGGACACATTTTTCGGCCTGGGCCCGACCCGGGCCCGTCAATGTATAAACGGGCCCGGCCCTGGTCCACCATGGGAACTTAGTCTATACATGCCTTAAAACTGTCATTGCTTAGGTGGTGTATTCTAAGACATAAAATAAAACGGAATTAAGTGACTATAACACATTGTTAAAAACATTTCCGACACGTGTACGGCTAACAGCACGTGCACAGCTAACATGAAAAGGTCTGCAGAAGCAAAACCTGAGTTAAAAATTTCTGCTAGGGAATTTTATTTAAAACTCATATGTAGACTTTATGTTGTAAGCCCGAAGAATCATACACACTTGTTTTGCTGCGCCAGAGCCACATTTCAAGAATTAGAACATTTTCTTTTATTTGTTTTGTTTTCTAAGGCAATTTATTTTAGGTAATTTATTTGCTAAGGTAATTTATCTTGAGTTTATTTATTTTGTTTGCTAAGGTAATAAGACCCAGTTTTTTTTCTTTTTCAATTTGTCACCTGAGCTTTGTTGCCTTGGATCTATGCAGGGCATTTGCTCGTGCTTAAATGTCTCACCTGGGCTGATGAGTGAATGGGCCCGGGCCCATGACTTCAAACCCGAGCCCGGCCCAGGCACGAGGGCATCAGCCGGGGCCCATGCAGTGCTCTACTCCTAGCTGCTCTCCTGCTTTCCGACTTGTCAAATTTGGCAGAGGCGGAACGAAGAGTGCTACGGTTACTGTCAAACGGTATTTCCGGAGTGTGCATACAAAAAAATAGACGAAGTTGGGTTATATAGCCTTTTTCACGTGAATGCGAACACTGGTCGACAGTACCCGTGTTTAAATGTGTCGCTGCGTCAAATGTGCGGAAAGTAAGGTTGTCATTCACTTTTCGTTAAAGTTGTATGCGTCGCGCGACCCAAAACGGCGTGTTACGCCCACGGGAATGTGAACGTACGTTTGATGGTTTCAAGGCAGAGCGGCTACATTATATAACCCCACCCACGTTCCCTTTGAGAGAAACACCCTGTCTTACTGCCTCTAAAGAGCCTCTAAGCTCTACTAAACCAAAGGATACTCAATTCAATTCTCGGATTTTACGAGCCAAAACCACGATTTCATTATGAGGCACGCCGTAGAGGGGCACTACGGATTAATTCTGACCACCAGAGCATCTTTAACGTGCCCCCAATGCACGGAACACGGGCGTTTTTGCATTTCGGCCCATCGAAATACGGACGCCGCGGCCGGGATATGATCCCGCGACCTCGTGCTTATACAGCGCAACACCACAGCCGCTAAGCCACCGCGGCAGGTAAAGGACAGTCGACAACTCGAATAGGAAATACTGTTATTATCTATAGAGCAATGTGCTTTGTACATGAAATTGAGTGTGTTAAACTTAGAGAGTAAAATCTAGAGAGTTGATTACACCCACAGGAAGAAGAAAGACGCAGTTTAGATTGAGGGTGTGCTCCATGCCCCTCGATGTCGCAGCGCGCTAGCTGCCCGCTGCTTGGTGACGCAAGCCGAACGTCGCCTCGTGGTGCGCGGCTTTGCGCTCGCTGCTGCCTCACAGTTCCGGTTTTGCGCGCCCTGTTAGCCGAATTTCTTGGTGCCACAATTCCGCGGGTATTCGCATTTTTATAGCCCCAAAGTTGACACAGCTTGTACGAGGAGCTCGCTTCAATTTCTCAATTACGATGAGCCCGCTGAAACAGGAAGTTTAAAAGGTTACTACTAGATTTTTGTTATTTCCCCGCAGGGGCGTCTGCGTCAGCAGGCGTTTGGTGTGTTGCGACACCACGGACCCGAGCACACGAGGGTCGGACCCTTACACACTTAACCGTGCGTGGCTTAGCCGTGTCCGGGGAAAAGGGGATCCTGGGGGTTGAGCCGATGCCGGGAGTTTGGACCTTTATGGGCCCCCCGACGGAGGCAACACACTTCTTTGGCCTCTGCTTCACGTAGACGGCACCCCCGGACTGACCCACCCGGGGGAAATCGGTAGTTGCCTTTTCCTGTCTCCCTCTCCAATCTTCGTCTTTCCATCTCACTTTCAATCTTTCCTGTCTTCTTCTCCCTTCCATTTACTTCCAACATTCCTGGCAGCAAAGGTTAACCTTGTGTGTCATAACCGCCCTTGGTTATACGAATTTGGTTATAGCGGGAACGTACAGCTGGCGTTTGGGGGGCTTGTGTTTAACAGGTCCTATAGCGTCCCCTCGTTGGGCTGCATAGTGGGTGGCTGGCGTTCCTGCCGAAAGATTGTTATTTTTCATGGCTTTTACTTTCCCCGCGTTACCCGATCGCCCCTCAAGCGTGGGCGCACCGAAGACGTCTTCAAATTTTTTGGCCGGCAAACTGAAAACTTTCCTCGATTCCACATAATACATTGTGAAAAACCCGAAATGATGGTGAGAATGATCTCACCTTTTCTAGTGTCAAAATGTCTAACAGAAACATTTGGCGCAGGCTACAAAGCATCAAAGATGGCTAGCGGTGATCTCCCATTGGAACTCAGCGATAAGAAGCAACATGACAAGCTCCATAACCTGGCCTCATTTGGGGACATCCCAGTGACAATTACCCCACACCGCACGATGAACACCACCCGTGGTGTTGTCTCCGATGACGACCTGATGCAACTGGAAGAAAGGGAACTATTAGAAGGCTGGAGTGAACAAAACGTAATCAATGTGAAGAGAATTATGCTAAGGCGCGATGGAAAAGAGATGAGAACAAAGCATTTAATACTTACATTTGGTTCAAGTGTGCTTCCTGAAAGTATTGAGACAGGTACGTGAAGCTCCGGGTAAGACCATATGTCCCGAACCCTCTGCGATGTTTTAAGTGCCAGCGATTCGGCCACAGTTCACAGAACTGCCGAGGCCTACAAATATGTGCGAAATGTAGTGCCAAGGATCACCTCTCTGAATCATGTGAAAACACCCTCCACTGTGTGAACTGTGACGGAGACCACGCCGCGTACTCGCGGTCGTGCCCGTCATGGAAAAAAGAAAAAGAAATTGTCGCAATCAAAGTAAAAGAGAACATCTCATTCAAGGAGGCACGAAGGCGGGTATTATCCCTGCCCAAGAACACCTTTGCCGATGTGGCGCGTCAGGGGGCAGCGACACGACGGTTTCCGGCAGCTGTCCGGCCCGCACGCAGTGAGCCGCCAGCGACGCCATCCACCCCCTCGGCGGCTGCAGCCAGCGCTGCTCCGCCAACTCACACGAAGGGGCCATCGACCTCGGGCAGGTGGCCACCAGGGCCTCGTCCCTCGAGACGATACCTTCCCTTCAAACCAACCGCTCGCAAGAGCGCGTGTCCAGCGCCTCGCAAGAGGCGATGGACACAACAACTGGCCAGACGGCGCCGTCAGCGCCTAAGGAGCGGCGAGAGTCTCGCGATCGCTCCAGAAAAGAAAAAGCCCGCATCACAGGGCCCGACAAGGGCTCTGTAATTTAAGTTAGTCTCTTTAACACACAGCACAAAAACACTTTCAACATGAATACACAAATAGTACAATGGAACGTCAGAGGACTCCTGCACAACCTCGATGACGTCAAAGAAATCCTACACAGGTTTAATCCTAAGGTGCTGTGTGTTTAAGAGACACACCTCAAATCTACACAATCCCACTTTCTCCGGCAATACGCCATTTTCCGGAAAGATCGAGATGACGCTCTTGCGTCGTCCGGTGGTGTAGCAATAGTTGTAGACAAGTCTGTAGCTTGTCAACATGTACCCCTTCAGACGGCCCTTGAGGCAGTGTCAATTCGGGCAATTCTTTTTAATAAATTGGTCACTGTATGTTGTATATACATACCCTCAAATTATATTCTCAGAAAAACTGAATTTCATAACCTCATTGACCAGCTTCCCGAACCTCTACATTCTCGTGGGAGATTTTAACACTCACAACACGTTGTAGGGAGACTCGCGATGCGACGCGAGAATTCGACTCATCGAAAATTTTCTTCTGACCTCTGGTTCATGCCTTTTTAATAAGAAGAAGCCGACCTACTATAACGCCCAACACGATTCGTACTCATCAATAGATCTAGCAATTGGATCTGCTTCTCTTATGCCTGACCTTGAATGGAATGTCATTAACAATCCTTTTGGAAGTGACCACTTCCCTGTAATCTTAAACTTAATAACGCAGCACGATAACCCTCCCAATATTCCTCGATGGAAATTAGCATCGGCTGACTGGGAGCATTTTAAAGATTTAACTTATTTACCACGAGATTTTATAAACAATTTTAGTATCGACGATGCTGTTGCATATTTTACAGCTTTTATTATCAATGCTGCTGAAAAGTGTATCCCACAAACGAATGGTGGTTCACTTAAAAGACGTGTCCCCTGGTGGAACGAAGACTGCAGAGAGGCGCGAAAGAGACAGAATAAGGCATGGGGCATATTGCGTAGATCGCCAAGTGCAGAAAATCAAATTGAATTTAAATGCATTAAAGCACAGGGAAGGCGGACACGACGTCAGGCAAAGACAGAAAGCTGGGTGAGGTTTCTATCGTGTATAAATTCATACACACAGGAGGCAAAAGTGTGGAACGGCTTAAGAAAGCTAAAGGGTCACCAATCCATCCGTTGCCTCTGGTGAATGACCAAGGGAATACCTTGCAGGACCAGGCAGACTGTCTTGGGGAGCACTTTGAGCGTGTTTCAAGCTCAATCCACTATTCGCAACCCTTTCTCAAATATAAACAGAGAGAAGAATGTAAGCCATTCGTACGCAAATGTCGACAGAAGGAACCGCATAACCTTCCTTTCACTATTGCCGAGTTGAGAGCTGCCTTGATCGCATGTAAGAGTTCTGCACCGGGACCCGACAGAGTCATGTATGACATGATTAAGAACGTACACCCTGATACACAACTAACACTACTCGCACTTTTCAACACTATTTGGGCTGCTGGATAACTTCCGTCCACATGGAAAGAAGCGATTGTGATCCCTGTATTGAAGCAAGGTAAAGATCCTTCCTCGGCGGCAAGTTACCGTCCCATAGCGCTCACAAGTTGCGTATGTAAGCTATTTGAAAAAATGGTTAATCGTCGACTCATACATTTCCTTGAACTCAACAAAATGCTTGATCCCTATCAGTGTGGCTTTAGAGAAGGGCGATCCACAACTGATCACCTTGTGCGCATTGAAGGAAATATCCGGGACGCATTTGTGCATAAACAGTTTTTCTTATCGGTATTCCTCGATATGGAGAAGGCGTACGACACAACATGGCGTTATGGAATCCTGAGAGACCTGTCGCGAATGGGCATCCATGGCAATATGCTAAGCCTAATAAAAAGCTATTTGTCTAATCGTACCTTCCGTGTCAGAATCGGCAATGTGTTGTCACGTCCATTTATACAGGAAACTGGTGTACCCCAAGGAGGTGTGCTCAGCTGCACACTCTTTATCGTTAAGATGAACACACTCCGTGCCTCTTTACCACCGGCTATTTTTTATTCCGTCTACGTAGACGACATACAAATAGGCTTCAAGTCATGTAACCTCGCAGTGTGCGAGAGACAGGTACAGCAGGGCTTGAACAAGGTGTCCAAGTGGGCAGACGAAAATGGGTTTAAAGTTAACCCCCACACAAGTTCTTGTGTTCTTTTCACAAGAAAGAGAGGCCTGATCCCAGATCCCTGTGTAGAACTGCATGGACAGCAAATACCTGTGAACAAAGAACACAAGTTTTTAGGCATCATACTTGACCTTAGGCTAACTTTCATTCCCCACATAAAATATCTCAAAGGAAAATGCCTAAAAACAATGAACCTAATGAAGATTCTGTCTCACACAGCATGGGGCAGTGACAGGAAATGTTTAATGAATCTTTACAAGAGCCTCATTAGATCGCGACTGGATTATGGCGCTGTAGTATATCACTCTGCTGCCCCAAGCGCGCTAAAGATGCTAGATCCCGTTCATCATTTAGGTATCCGCCTGGCCATCGGCGCTTTCAGAACAAGCCCCATTGAAAGTTTATACGTCGAATCAAATGAGTGGTCACTACATCTGCAGAGAACATACACCAGCCTCACATATTTTCTTAAAGTCCACTTTAATCATCAGCATCCGTGTTTTAATACCGTTAACGATATGACGTGTGCTACACTTTTCCGTAATCGTCCCTCTGTAAGACAACCTTTCTCACTGCGTGTCAGGCAGCTTAGCGAAGAAATGGATATCCCACTCCTCGAACATCGCTTAATGCCTTCAGCCAAGCTGTTACCACCTTGGGAGTGGCAGGTAGTAGTATGTGATATATCATTTGTAGAGGTTACTATGCACGCTTCAGAGGTCGAAATCCGAATGCATTTCCTAGAATTACAGTCCAAGTACTCGTGCATAGAATTTTACACAGACGCTTCTAAATCGCATGTCGGAGTATCTTATGCAGCCGTCGGTCCGTCCTTCTCGGAATCCGGCGTACTCCACCCCGAAACAAGCATCTTTACGGCTGAGGCTTACGCAATATTGTCAGCTGTAAAGCATATAAGGAAATCAAAACTTCAAAAAACTATTATATTTACAGACTCCCAAAGCGTCGTAAAAGCCTTGAAGTCACCCTGTAAACAGAAAAACTGATATGTCGCGCGCCTAGGCGATAAGGCGTCACAGCTAGGCATGCGCTGTGGTGGCGGCGCAGCGTTATCACCTTTTGGTTGTGCTTAAAAGCGCCGGCATTCAAGCTGGCGTGTGCTTTCATTACTGTAACATTGAACCGGGCAGTTCGCCCGTTGTGTTAAGTTGATGGCTAAATAAAGCCGTATTGTTTTCGCTCCACCGTTGCGCTGTCCTTCCGTCAGACACGACTATTATATTTACAGACTGTAAAGCATACAAGGAAATCTAAACTTCAAAAAACAATTATATTTACACACTCCCAAAGCATCGTAAAAGCCTTGAAGTCACCCTGTAAACAGAAAAACCCTGTTCTCATTGAGCTCTATTTTGTTCTTTGTTGAGCATACGCAACTAACCAGCATGTCATTATATGCTGGGTGCCTGGGCATAGAGGCATCGAGGGCAATGTTCTTGCCGACCAAATGGCCACATCAGTCACATCACCCGCTATTAACCCTACAGCTGCTGCTCCCGCAACAGATTTGAAACCTTTCTTGCGAAAGAAACTGCGAAGCCACTGGCAACGCTTGTGGGACGCCGAAGCAAACAATAAGCTCCACTTGATTAAGCCACAGTTAGGGTTCTGGCCCTGTACAACTAAAACACGACGAACTGATGTCCTATTCTGTCGTCTCAGAATAGGACACACATATGGTACTGACAATTTTCTATTGAATGGTGATGACCCTCCAACCTGTGGTAGATGTGGCGAGAGGCTCACCCTCCTCCACGTCCTCCTGGAGTGTCGGGAAGTCGAAAGGGAAATGAAAGAAACACTTTCCTCTAGCATATCGCTATTGTGTCCCTCTACATCCCGCCATGTTTCTTGGTGAAGAACCGCTCTTTAAGACCAAAGCAGTCCTCGCATTCTTGAAAGATGTGCTACATGTTATTCGCCCAATAAGTTCGTAGCACATCCTCTCTCTAGAGGATGTTGCTGTGGTAGTTTTTTTTTTATATAGCACATGCCTCCAGGCTCTTGTGTCTCAAGGGCTCTGTTTAGGCACTTGTGCTACTGGCCAATTCTTGCATCTGTAATATTTTTTTGTAAGTCATACCATTCTTTTGCAATGTATTCTTCATGTATATAGTACACATCATTAGTCATTGCCATAATCTTATTACGTATAGATTTTTACGCACTTTACAGCGACTGTTTTAGGCCTCTTTACAGCCATGCCACATCTAATGTTCATATAATTGACTATTCATATACTACTAACAAATCATTACCATCGTCTTGGCGCTCTTTGGCCACATCTGGCCCTTGCGCCAAAAAACCACAATAAGCATCATCATCATTAGATTTTTGTTAATTATCGACTGAATACCGTGTACTACCCGGCACCACATGGTCGCCACCAAAGGCGACGTGTTTCCGAAAGAACGGCCCCTTCATTTCAAAACCGCTATTTTTAAATATTACTTCAGGTCTTCGCACAAACACCCTGTATATGGCTAGGTTCCGATCAAAGAAAGGTTTACCACCATTACCACCTATTGTAAAGAGGACTAATTCGCATTCTTGGAATCGGTCACTGAGGTATACCTTTTGCGAACCTGCTGCGGTATTCTTGGTAGCTATGGCGTTGCGTTGCAGAGCTCGATGCCGCAGGTTGGAACGTAACCGCGGCCGTCTCATTTCGATGAGGGGGGGGGGGGAGGTAAAAACACTCGTGTATCGTGCACCCTGAGTGTGTGTTGAAGAACCACAGGTGGTCAAAATGAATCCGGAGTCCCCCCTATACGGTGTGATTCATATGCATATCGTGGTATTGGCAAGTAAACACTTAGAATTTAAATTACATTTTTTGTTATATTAAGAGTCTATATATTTGATCAAAAATCCCCTATTACTTATTTTGGGTCATTCACGGTCACGCTGGCCGCGAAGCTGTGACAAAGACCACTACGTCTCGATTCCACTTTCTGGGACAGACCTTGCGAGGCAGTATCGCCACCTGCCACGCACACTCTCGTTAGCCGAGCGAAATACCGAGCATATAAGGTGCACCGGACAGCACAGGTCTTCGCTACAACACAGACCCGGACTGCACCGACGTGAGCATCTCTTTTGTGTCGGTTGTGGTTGGGAGTTACCTTCACGAGAGCTTATTCATCACTAATTAGTACGGCTTACAGTCTGCCATGTGCTGTCTGCCGCCTGCGAGGAGAACATAGACCCTCTATTGTTCCATTGTCTTCAATCTGACAAAGATAATCAATGTGCGAAAAATTGCGGCGAATAGATGACCGTGCACTGAACCCTATACATACGCTATACTGTATAGCATCGTCCAGTGAAGGCACATTTGTACTTAAAAATAACTGGCTTGTGCAAGCGCCTTTCACTGGCGCATGGTGCTGTCCTCAGACGTGCACACATTCACCGCCTTTCTCTTTCTATATCGATGCCCTTTTCGCATCCCCTGGCGTATAGGGTAGCCAATCAGGCACAGTTATATTTATATATCTGCCTTATCCCTTCGTCTTTACTGTCGCCGAACGATATCCGAAATGCTTCCTCACTAGCGCTGACGTGCCATACAGTGACCGCAATACCATCAATGCGGTCTACATCGGGCGTATTCATCCACTAGTGAAGGAAACGCCCCGAGGTTTCTAGATGAGGGTGGGCATCTACAGAGTGCATGCCAGGCCACAGTAGCATGCACCTGCGGACGACCAAGTGCCTTCTCTAAGCTCAATGCACACTTTCGTGATAAATTCCGTTGTCTCAGAGTGGTCTTCACTTGACATCTGTGGACACTGGCCGATTGACAGAACGGTATATGTTCACATTATTTTGCAATTAGCAAACAAGTCTTGGAAATAGTGTAAGTGTTCTTACTTTATACAGATTGTGTTACTAACCATAAAAGTACTTCTTACAGTGCTGCTTTGGTGAACCGTTCATAATTATTTTCAAATTGCTGCCGAGGCTCAAGGAGGCTGACGGTCTCTGCAAAAGAGCGGGCTTCAAGTTATATGGCACACATCATTGGAGTAAAGCTTACACTACACCCTCACTCATTTATAGTTATCGTATATACATGTGGGAAAAAACGAAAGCAATACAGGAAGGAAGCAGAACGTATGCTGCTTCAATTCCTTTTCTAACTATAGAAGCATTGATTCTTGAGGGCCTGGTTCCCTTCAGTCAACGTTCACGTTTCAGTTAGTAAGTGTACACAAACATTTATTTCAACCCGTGGACTCAAATGGATGTTTTGTAACAGCCTCGTAGGTGTGTGCTAATATCAGTTTTTGAGATCTAATTGAATACGAATAGAACATTCCCAGAAGCCAATCGAATCGACTACGAATCAAATAGTGCGCGAAATGAATCAAACCAAATATATATTGAATATTTTTCAAATAGTTTCCAAATAATGTACAGCTTTATCACCCTAAAATAATCAACAATTTGGCATTCTTGTATTCGCAATAGAAAGCGTCTGACAGTACACTCCACATTGTCAAGTATTAGCAAGAAAGCAGATCATTCGCAAACTCGGGGCTTTTCCGAGCATACGCGGTCATGCATTAACACCTATAGTTTATGAAGGAAGCTTTGTGGACCAATTAATGGCTGTGCTTACCTTTGCGACCAGGCCAGACATGCCTGCCGTCTGCGGCGACTGAGAAATGAGGGGAAAAGTTTTTTTAATCGGAATGGTCACAACGCATGATGCCATGCACTATTGCACTAACTATGTTGCAATGAAACGTATTCTGACTCAATCGAGTTTGAGGACACGAGTGTTGCATATATAAATAGCACCAAATAATAATCAATGCCGTGTCTAAAGAACATTTTGTTGCACGTAATCATTATTAGCCGAAAAAGTCGCGGTGTCTGACCGGCGCAGCGTCTCGTTACGTTAAGTACTGTGGGTGCGATGACAGTTATTTAAAAATCAAAATGTCTGGGTTACGTGCCATAACTACAATCTAATTATAAGGCACGCCATAGTGGGGGACTCCGGAATAATTGGGCCACCTGGGGTTCTTTAGGGATGAAAGTTGTGGCATTTTTGCTTCAATTTCACGTTTCATTGTGTAGAGTCGAGGACGTATAGTATTTGAAAAGTATTCTAAAAATACTCGGATTATCGAATGGTGATTATTCGATTCGAAGACCCAATCGCATAAGACAATATTCGATTCGTTTTTCGAACTTATCCAAGATTCGCACACCCCTACATTCTTGCATCGTAACTTTTAAGGTGTTTTCACAATCGTGAGTGGTTCCCAGCTTCTATTTCTCGGAATAAGCGTTACCGATAAGGATTGTCCAATTTCTTATGCATGTGCTAGAAAAGTTCTGCCATATAAAGCTGCGTGCAATATGTATTAGTATAGTCATACCAAGCGTTGTCTTTTTCTCATCTGTTTGCTATGGCTGACTGTTAAACACTGAAAACCAATTTGTGCTGCGTTTTTAGCAGTCTTGTACGTAACGAATTACATGTGTATAATTATTTGTTATCAATTACGTTTTTGGTGATTTTGTAATTTAAGGATTGCTTTGTTTACTCGGTAACGCTTACTGTAGTTCAATTACTTTTTTCAGTAATCAATTACATGTAACATATTACATTTTCAGCTATGAGCGATTGAATTTGGCAGGACCTATACGGTGTTCCGATAGGATGGAAACATGTACAGTACATGGGTACATGTCCTTCCCACAATCAGGGTCCTGCAGCTACGCCTCGATCAACCGAACATGGCAGGCTTTCAGATTTGCACACCTCTCTTGGAATTCAGACCTCTGAGATTTTCTCGTACAATAATTTTTTATCTTGCTCTCTTTCTCCTGGAAGCGCTTTCAAGCGAGCTTCAAAAGTGGTAACAGCTACTGCTCAAGCTTTTTTCACACAGTGCAGTCTACAACTTCTCAGATATAGGCGCAATTTGTTGGCCGTTAAGGCTTACGTTTCTATCTGTTTAATATATATGCATGACTCATATACACCTATTTTTTCGATTGTAATACGTGAATAGTATATTTAAGGCTGAATAATATGCAACTTTATATTCGGATACCTTACAGATTTGGCCATTTCGAGGAATGGGAACGTTTGCTGGCGTGCGTTACAATTAGTCGTTTAAGTGTAAATGGCTAACGATTGAAGAGTGCCGGGAGGAGGTCTACCATATGTTGTCCGACAAATTTAACCAGCGCTTCTATGGCTCGATATCGACGTCCTCTTCGGATGTTTATGCCAGAGAATCACATAGGGACGATTTTTCATCTTTTCACTGGCCCAATTGGGAGTGCCTTCCCATAGTCCAAGCAACAATGACGTGCTGCGCTTCAGGGAGCACCCAGACCGCGAGAATCTCTGCATTGAGTAACCACAATCTTGTCGCGGTGGTGGTGATGGTGTTCGTAGTGGGCTTTAGCGAATGGCGGATTTAAACTGGCGATCGAGGCCAGCAATTGCTCCACCTGGGCGTCTCTTACAACGTTATGGCGGTATGTCAACACATGTCCATCAAACCAGTGTCTCTTAGGAATGCAAGAAAAAAATCTGAAAATTTTTGCGGGCTATAACTGACTCTTCTGGGAACGCAAGGTGCTGCAGGCACGCATGCAGATAATTATTTTTCATGTTCCCAAGCACAGCGTCCTTTTGGCATCGGTATTTTGGGCAAGGCCACAGATAGTGTTCGATGTCTCCCGTCTCTTCGCATGTAGTACAGTTCGGAGAATCGATACGCCCCATCATAAATGACCATACTGGTGTATTAGCAGATCCTATCTTGCGAGCAAGGTGTCCGTACGTTACAACACAGCCGTCTCTACAGCGCGCACATCGAGTAAGTTTTCAGCGTCGCTTCTGATGAAGAAAACGAGGGAACACTTCAGAAGGGAATAAGTTTGGGCATGTTGGTTATTCATCGTAATACAAAAATAACATAGCCCCGTAAAGACGAGGGACAAGTCGAGACAGGACAAGTGCTAACTTTCCACTAAGGCTTTATTGCGGATCCTGAGCATATACCGGGTTTATGGTTTGCTCAGCACACATTTTTGTGTCCTGAGCGAACACAAAAATGTTTAACGGTTGCATGTAGCAGATAGCACAACTCTGTAGTTCATGAGCTGGTCTACTGGAAGAGGCGGACATTACTACCACAAAAAATTCATGTGCATAATCGACTAATTACCAAAAATTAACTAATTAAGTTTTTAACTAATTACCCTATGGCTCATATTGCAATTTACAAATTCTACCCGTGGAGTTCGCAAGGCGGATCCACTTGGAAGGAATTCTCCGGATGACATCAGTTTCAATATATTAATTCACGAGCTTTGCGGAGAAATGCATTGGCGTTCCAGTTACTTTTGTGCTTCAATGCATAAAACGACGTTTTCCCAAGAAAGAACACGAACGTCAATGCATTTCTCCGTAATGTTCGGGAATTAATATCTCGAAGCTACTGTCATCCTCAGAATTCATTCCAAAGCTCTTTCTTTGATAAGCTACTGACGGCCAACTGATACAATCGTCTCTTGCCCGTGTCATCTCTGTGGCTTCTACGATTTCCCTGGTCAAGCTGTTGCAGTGGCGATGTCAGACTGTTGTCGCGTATCGCCACCACAACAACTTATTTATTGCCCCCCACACAGCATGGGGTTACCAGCACATGACCAAGAAAGGAGCGCGAGTGCACGATTCGGCACAACAAAATCACCTCACCCTCTGGAATGATCTAAACTAACGGCTCGAAAAGGCAACAGTGTATCCAGGGATACAAATCCCGACCTCACCTTTACAATAGGTATCTGCAAGGCCGAATGGACCCGACTGGAAGAAAATCTCGGCAGCGATCACTACATCCTTCAGCTTGAAATTCTGCACCATAAGAAGCCGAGCAGAACCGGAACGACAAGGCTGACGGACTGGAAGGCCTTTAGAGAGCATGACATAGAATAAAACATCAAAAATATTGAAGAGTGGCTCACCGAAGTGGTGAAGACGGCGGAGAAGCACACTAAAGTCATCCAACTCACAATGGACCCACCGGCCGTAGACTCTCATCTCTTTTGGGATGCCAGAAGAGGCCTACTGAGGCGGTGGAAAAAGATGAAACATAACCGCAAACTTCCGAAACGGATCGCTCACATAGCAAAGCAAGCAGAAGAATACGGAGATAAACTCAGCAGTCAGAACTGGCATAAGCTGTGCGACCAACTTGAAGGCACACTCAGCACAAAGACCTGGCATATACTGCGAGCCCTTCTAGCTACCACCAAAACCAAGGCCCAACAAAGACATGACCTCAAGAAAATCATTCACTCCCATCCAGGAACTGAGAAACAAATTTTGTAAGAAATCAAGCGTAAACTTGCCGGAGACAATGCCCCCAAGGTCTCCGATCCCCGACCGTACAACCAAACCTGGCCCTCGACAGCCCTTTTACGCTTCCTGAACTCCACGCCGCTCTTGCCAAATTGACCAGTAAAACCTCGCCAGGAAATGACAAGGTGACCAACAGGATCCTACGAAACCTCCCAGATAAGGCCCTAAATGGACTCCTCGACTACATGAATTCTGGGAAGAAGGTGAGCTCCCGGCAGAATGGAAGCACGCAGATGTCATTATGATTCCAAAACCCAACAAGCCACTACAAATCAGCAACCTACGGCCCATCTCTTTGACTTCCTGCGCTGGAAAGCTTCTCGAACACACAGTTCACGATCGCCTCACCACATACCTCGAAGACTCAGGACTCATGCCTGACACAATGTTTGGCTTCCGACAGCTCCTCTCAGCACAAGATATACTCTCACAACTCAAGCAAGACCTCTTGGACTACCTCTAACGCCACAAAAAGTTCTCTATTTTAGCAATAGATGTAAAAGGAGCCTTCGATAATGTGAAGCATGATGCAATCCTCCAGAATCTCCAAGACACAAACTGCGAAATCCGGACCTACCAATACGTACAGGACTTTCTCAAGGATCGCATGGCTACGGTGGGCATCGGCAACATCCAAAGCGACAAAGTCAAAATGCCCAACAAAGGCACTCACAAGAGTCAGTCATTTCACCTTTGTTGTTCAACCTAGCTATGATTAAGCTCACGCAACAACTCAATGACATCGAAGGTTTAAGCCATGTAATATACGCCGACAATGATTCCGGCTCGGGGTCTTGCTCCCATTCTTTTTATACGTTCTCGCATACTTGGCCCACTTCCCCATGTTTGGATTCTCACCTCTGAGGAGGATCCGATCTTACGTCCAACCTATCGAAATGAATCTCGAGTGTAAGAACGAACAAAAATTCATCTAGCAGGCGAAGGAAAATGGCAGTAAAGCTTCGCTCGAGATACGTGGAGTAGGTCGAAAGCTGTGCTCGACGCGAACTCGCCCAAAAAGAAGTATTGATGTGCTCGACGCGATACTTCAACCAGAATTAAGACATGGCCATGAACACACTGGGGCGTGTCATCCACCCGAGCTTCCCTTCTTTCGTGTCGGTGCCACGATCACCCGATAGCCCCGACTACAGTGTACTAGAATAATGAGTATTCTAGTACTCTCTACCCCGACCCTATGTTATTGCTTTCCCTTCCTGAGTGTAGCCATGTTAGTACAGTGTACTGCGAAAAACCCACTACTCCCATGTTCATCCCGATGCCCGAGGATCGGGTGCATAGCGGTAAAGCGGGGTGTAAGTTGAAATGCATCAAAGATCAAAGCAACCGGTTCAGACAACGCCACGGAGAGGGAAGGGAAGGGGGGGAGTCATTTCGCGCACGCACACACGCACAGCCACGCGGCCGGCTGAGCCAGCTAAAGCATAGCCTTCGAGATTTGCTTCTACCGGATCAGAGCATCCTCTGGAGCGTGGATTAGGGCGCAACTATAGCCCAAACAAAGCCAAGTCGCAAATGTTGAGTAGCCCAAATATAGCCACATAACCAACTCGTCCAACTCGACGCCAAAAATTTTTTCCTGTAGCCCAATTTGGCTATATATAGCCAAACCTGGCAACACTGTTTGATGCCTGAAAATGTAGTGGACTGGCGGAGGGTTTGGACTTACGACCTTGAGATTACTATATAAAAAATGAATCGAACAGAACACTACACGTCTATGCATACAACACCAAAATCATGCAACTTAACTGCAGAATGACCGTAAATAATTGATAATTGAAATGTCATATGTTCGTACACTATATCCGTTATTAACGCACGTAATAGTACCACTGAGAGCCTCGTTGACTTCACGGATGTACTATCAGACTCACTCTCACTTTGCGGTCAAGACTCTTGCGTGCGACTCGCTTATTATAAAAAAATAAATAAAAAACTTGCGCACATTACGCGTTCAAGACTACAAGAAGATTCGCACTTATTTATAAGTACTTCCACGCACTAAATGAAACTCAAATGCTGCTGTCTTCTAAATACACGTGCGAGACACGCACATCCTTAGACATACTCTTACGTAATACGTCGAAGAGAAATGAAATCTGTAGAGTATACCATTACTAAAAACGATCCGCGCAGCCCGTTTCTAAGGCGAGGTATACCCTCTACGTGCGTTCGGGAATAATCATCCGGCGAATTCTAAAATCAGCTCAAGTAGACTGTAGAATAACCAGTATCTAACGTGATACAGCGTTATTTTCAGAGCTCGCCAAATCCGAAAAAAAGTCTTCGTTTAACGGAAACTCACGCGAACTATCTACATATCTCTGCGAGAAAAAAAAAACCATTGACGCTATCCTTTCTCGAGCGTTCAGCTGTCACGTTTTCCTGAAAGCAAACATCAAATTAACTCGAAAATTTATCTGCCTCTACCACGATCAGAAGAGACCAACACTGCCCTTTGCCTAACAGAACGTCCCTAAAATTCAAAGTTGTTCCAAAGTATCCTCAGAGAAATGAATAATAATGAATGCAAATTATCAAACGTGCCTCGAAAGAAAAGCATGTGCACTACTGTCAAACAAAACACGACTTATCACGAACTCGCACAGAAGCGTCGCTCATCAACACTATATGCAAGGAACTGCAATATGCGCAGTGGAAAAGAATTTACTGGTTTAGAATTTTAAACCACATCCTCTTTTCTGCAGAGCGAAGAAATGTCAATTGGCTGGAATGTTTGGGTGAATCCGACACCTTCTTTGAATGGGCACCCAACCAGCATGCAATAATAGATGCTCGGATGCTAGAGATTTGCTGGAATCGAGATTGCTATGTCATCCATGCTCCATCGATAAGTCAAATAAATGCTTCAAACTAGCGCGCATGCTGTGCCACGTCATTAGTAGACTGGGACTGCCACGACGATCAACGAAGGGGTTGCTATAGTATGTCTTTAATTGCGAGGGCATTTCAAGCATGTGGCTTAATTCGGGTGGCCATGCGCCGTGTGGGGGGGAAGAGGGGAAGTGCTCGGCTCGGCATCACTCGGAACTCAGAAAAACAGTCGACAGTCGCTCTACCACAACCGCATAGTCACTGCTCGTGCGCCGCTATTCTAGTACGCTTTCAAAATTTTAGCGCCACTCCTGCCAAACCCTAGAAAACGATTAATCGAACAGGTCTAATCGATTAGGTCGAATAAATGAAAGTTGGAGATCGATGAAGATTAATTGGTTTGTGGGATACCTTTAATCGATTATACGAACATATATTCATGTATATTAGTAACCCTACTCCAGCTCCGGTATTGGAGAACTCGGGGAAGGAATTTCGCTTGCGGAGGCTGGACGCGGCAAGAGTGCAACCAATGCACGGTACACGGGCGTTTTTGCCCTCATCAAAATGCGGCCGCCGCAGTCGGGATTCGATCCCAAGACCTCATGCTTAGCAGCGAAACGCCAAAGCCACTAAACAACCAAGGCTGGTCATCCAAAATGAAAAGAAAGAAGCCTTGGGGTAGAACGCTCATAGAGGTCACGGAACAACTTCCAGCCTATAAGCAAAATCTGCTACGTCCCTCAGTAAAGGTAAGGTTGGCTGAACGGGCGTGTTGGTAAAGTTTAATCTTTGGTCGCGCTGCTAACCAAAGATCAATAAATGTAATCCTACCAAAAACTGATTTGTAATCACTAGTGACTCATACTTCTGAGTTCCTAACTATCACAGTTGAATCACCCTTAAATTACCTTTCATTTGATATTCATATATTTAAGATTTGCAAAGAGAGAACACTGAAGTGAACAAAATCACTAGTGATCACCAGTATTTATACCCTGTCTTCTAAACGTTCAGAGAAAAGATGTTTTATGAAACTTATTCATAAAAATGACAATGAATACATGAAGACTACCGCTGTTAAACAAAACAAAGTGATTCTTGATCACTAGTGGCTCAATCTTACTATCTCGCAGTTATATTAGTTGAGTTACTATTTTTTTGAATTTTCATTTCATATGCATGATCCTATGCTGCTTAAGATGCGAGCACGTCGAACAGAACGTATCACTATGGATCACTAATGATTCTGCATCATCAATAACAATGGTAACCGAAAATACTGATGTAATCACTTTTCCTTTGATACCATCGACGAAGTGCACAAATAAAGGCTGCCACTGTTATACTAAACATAGTGATCCGTGACCACTAGTAACTCCATCCTACCACTCCTAGTTATCATAACTGAGTAATTGTTTGATGAGCCTTGATTTGACATACATGGTCCAAGCTGCACGAAAGTTAGACTCAGCGTTATTCCTTAGCATTGGTAACGAAAACGCTTATTAAATCACAATACAAATGACACCAATGACGACATGCCCGAATCAAAGGTGCCATTGTACCAGTAAAATAAATGATTCATTATCACTATTGACTTCATCATACCAGTTTCCGGCTGGCCTCATTGTTGAATCACTCGTTTTATTACAATCCGGTTGATAATCATGACAACAATGGTGCGTAAAACCGAGAGAACTTTGTGCAGTATCTTATTAACTAGTGACCGCTAACGAATGTAGTCCTATTAGTTAGCTGTATTGTGTGAGTACTTAGTTATTTGCTCATTAGTTATGGTTACTGATTGTTATTCATGAGCTAAGAGGAAACGTAATTTTCGTGTTTCTAAATACCCAATAAAACAATTTCCCATGTGCGAAACTGGATAAAAAATGGCGCGCGCAGCCAGTGCTAATGCTTCGATGTTACTCCGTAAAGCCATTAGGTCCGCTGCTTCTAGCGGAATCTGACTGTGTCATCTTTCCTTATACGGCAGGGCGCGAATGTGCATCATAGCTGCACATTCTAGTCCACGAGTTTCAACATGATCGATGAGGCCTTTACCGTCAATTCAACGACGGGTGAACCTATTGCCCCTTTAGTGCTGCTTCGCTGCATAGTAGCGTAACAAAAGCGCCTTAGGCAAAAAATTAAATAAGCGGAACAAAACCAATCTGGACATACATATAGAGGGGGGTCTAGAATGTAACCCACTAGAGTGCAATTAGCGGATGGTTTTTCTTTGCGCTTCTATGAGCATTTTAAAAATGACCCTATGTATTTTAAACGGGTCTACAAAAGTGTCCCGGTAAAAAAAATCCAGCCAGCGGAATTAAACTAGACGCCAAATATAGCGTGAGACCATTGTCGGGATGAGATGCCTAATGTGCAATAGTAACAACTTGATGAGGGCTAGTTGGTTCATAGTTGAGCAAAGTTATGAAGTAACATCACGTAATGAACAAAGACGAGAAAGGAACGAAGACCACAGGACAAGCGCTGACTGCCAACTGAATGTTTATTACAAGAAAAACAGTCTTTTTATACATACTCAGATAACATGCGCACATCAAACACTCGTTAATCACAATGCCAATCTTTCATTCAGGAAGTTTATTTCTTTCTCCGATAGTAGAAGAGAAGGCGAACAATGCTATCACTGATAAGTTAGTAGACACGACTGTAACACAAGTGTTCAGGTACGTTGACGATAACCAATTGTTATGAAGAACAGCGATTGCGTCCTTTCACAGCACCAAGTTAATAACATACCAGCCATTTTCATCAAATCATCGGGAGGACTCAAGTTCACGCACGAGTTGCCGATCAATAACCGAATTCAATTCGTTGATATTAACCTATATTTTTCATCAAGTAAGTATATATGCTGGACCTATCAGCCTAGATCCAAGAAAACCTTATTGTCATATTACAGCGCACAGGCAAAACTGATTAAGAGGGGCATAGCCACCACGTGTATTAAGGCAGCTTTAAATAAGTCGTGCGAGCACGAATGGGAGCGTAGCCTGATGAATCAGCTGGAAAGGTTATATATAATTATGGGGTTTTACGTGCCAAAACCACTTTCTGATTATGAGGCACGCCGTAGTGGGGGACTCCGAAAATTTGGACCACCTGGGGTTCTTTAACGTGCACCTAAATCGAAGTACACGGGTGTTTTCGTATTTCACCCCCATCGAAATGCGGCCGCCGTGGCCGGGATAGCTGGCAAGGTTAAGAGATGCAGGCTTTCCTCGATATGTCATCACATCTGTGTGTGAGACAATCCTGCAGAGAGCAAAAGCAGAACCTGCCGACAAAAAAAAAAAAAACAAGCAAGACAGGAGACCAGTGCACGTTGTTCCGTACGTGCACAAGTTATCACACAATCATAAGAAAATTTCAAATAAGCATAATGTTAACTTGTTTTTCAACGCCCCTTGCAAGCTGTCTTCGATTTGTGCACGCATGAAACTAAGATACAGGCCTCCCGCTTGCACTGTCAATCACAAAACCCGATTTTTGCCCGATTGAAAAAGTAATGTAGTGTATCAGATTCCCTTGAATTGTGGAAAAGTTTACATAGGTCAAACTGGACAATGTTTCAATGATCGTGCTCGCCAACACTGCAATAACGTAAAGAACGGATATAGTAGCCATTTAACTGACCATTGTAATAAACACGCATGCGCTCCGATGTTTAATAAAACAAAATTTATAGGAAAAGGAAAATCTAAGAAGGAAAGAGAAATTTTAGAGGCCTTTTGGATTAGTAACGAAGGTGACAATTGCGTCAGTTCGCCTTCTCTTCTACTATCGGAGAAAGAAAGAAACTTCCTGAAAGAAAGATTGGCATTGTGATTAACGAGTGTTTGATGTGCGCATGTTTTCTGAGTATGTATAAAAAGGCTGGTTTTCTTGTACTAAACATTCAGTTGGCAGTCAGCGCTTGTCCTGTGGTCTTCGTTCCTTTCTCGTCTTTGTTCATTACGCGCTGTTACTTCATACCTTTGCTCAACTAATGTGCAATTTGCGAAAAACGAGGCATTGCTCTGCAATTGATAATTAAAAAAAGCGTCCCATAGATTTTTGCCGACCGCATCGTCCCACGGTGGGCTTCGCAGCAGTAGTCGCTGTCCTGGATTCCTGGACTTGTCCCCCCCCCCCCAAAAAAAAAATTCCAAGACAATAACAATGACAGAGAAAAGCACTCGCAAGAACAAAAAATGTCACAGTTTCGCCCTAAGGGCGAAGCAATGAATGCGATAGCAACACAGCAATGTCATACGAAGTAAGGTGAGCGGCTTTGGTAGCAATATCAATTGCAGTAAACATGCGCTGATTAAGTAAGCCGGTGTGCTGTGGCGTAAGTAGACCGACATGAAGAGAGACTCGATCACCACGAGAAGGCGCGTGTGAAACGGTGGTGTTGATAGAAGCGCTTCCGGTGGGCAGCGCGTGCGAAGGGACACACCTGTAGCGCTGCACTGCCGATCCGGGCAGCATTGCATGTGTAGCGTGCGTTGGAAAATGTGGCCCGACTATTACTAACTGAATGAACAAGCGAGGTGTGAGCGCGCATAAACAAACAGGAATAGATCACACCGAATGACTGCAGACAACGACTGTCAAAACGGTGGCAGCAAGCGCATACGCCGCAGCGGCGAAGGTACGTACGTGCGGTCTATCGCTTCAACGGAAACTGAGCGGCGAATGCACGGCGCATAAAGGTCAGAGCCGTGTGGAGATAAGAGACGGTGCGGGCGAGCGACGAGCGTGGTTATTGGCAGAGTAAAAGTGTGCCCCTCCTCCCCCCCCCCCCCCCGCTCCCTCCGGCGCTGGCTTCCGGCTTCCTTGCTTGCGCATGGGAGATTGAGTGCGTTCGCTCTCCGTGATAGCGCGCGTCCCCGCACGCTTCCGCTCGGGCATACGGCGCGCGGCGAAGATTTTATCTATAGGGAACCTCACGGCGGCGGCGACGGCGACGACGACGGCGATAAGTGAAAATCACTTAGTCCCAACATTACCAGGGGAGGTATTCCGTCAGAGTTCGCCTAGTGGACATGTCCACTTCGTCTGCTGCTGAAGTGCTGATTGGATGTGGCACCTGGCTGCTGTGGACGTGCAGCCCAGCCCAGCCAATCAGAACTTCAACAGCAGACGAAATGGGCATGTCCACTAGGTGGACTCTTACAGAATACATCCCCAGTTGTGCAGAAAGAACTGTACATTATACTATAAAAAATAGTGCTGAATTATCCAGCTAGTCCAAGTTGGTGACGGCAATTGTCGACGACGTCCAAGACCGTATCGGTGACGTCGTCGACGGCGTAGTACGTCTGAAGTTGCAGGGTCGTATCCCCAGCAAACTAGTGGTTATCCATAAAATACCTGGCAGCGCGACTAGTCGCGCGGCACTTCGCACTTCGTGGGCTTTCTTTCACGTTTGGATAAACCTTTTATGTAGCACGTATTGAGAAATAAACAGATGGATGGGAGATTTTTTCAGGAGGTTCTACAATTTTCTCATTGACACTTTTGCTTTAACTATATTATTTGAGCAGTTGAATATTAACGGGCCGCTCACCAGGCCAGATATCAAAAGAGTGTTCTACCGTAGGAATTTCTCATATTAGTTCATTAATGGCAGAGATAGAAATATTTGAAGAGCCGCGAACCCATGATTTCCGGATGCGAGCGTCACCGCCACCACAGACACTCTCTCCACTTTCCCCGTCTAGCCTTTCCATCATTTGCAGTTAGGTAGCGCATGTCCTTGTTTTGCCTGGCCTAGAAGGGACTTCAATATCTGCCAAACCTTCAGGGTATGTAGCTGTCCGTTAAGATGGTTGCGATTTCAAGCCATTTCTAGTTGGCTAAATCCTGGGGCATAATTTGTCGCTTCGATTGTGATTCTTCAAATGTGTTGCGCAATTCTTTGTGTGATTTATTATTTTGTATTTATTATTAGCCTGCTGTGCCGCTTGTCCCAGATACTCAAAAGATAGAAACCAACATAGAAATGATCTTCATTTATTCCTATTTCTTTAGTGCTATTTTTGTACAAGACTTCATATCATCAACCCATGTACCTATGCCATCCCCTGGGTCTCATTGGGATGGCTGAACTCGTATATAGTCCCATTTAGTCATTTTTTTCTTTTAGTAAAAGTTGTGCCCGTGGTTGGTCCCTTTTTCACTATAAGCTGCGTCCTAAGGATGTAATGATCGCTACTCAAGTTTTCTAGGCGGTTTTCCAACGATGTATCTTTCTAGACGCTAGTGCCTGTTCTAGCAGCAATCATGGTATCGTTTAGCAGAGTAACCTGCACGTGGCTCCCCATAGCGCTTTCTATAATTAACTTCCCTGCAATTTGGGTGCCGTCCAGTCATATCCCCAAACTTTACTTGGGCTGTTCAAGTCACCTGCTAAGTGAATAGGGTATTTTTAGGTCCCTTATTTGTTTTTTGTCACTGAATCTTATTATTTTGCTTTTTAAGAAGCCAGTGAGCATTTGTGAAAACTATTTCCTGCGTGCTATTCCAGATCTGCGGGAACGCAAAGTGCCTCGAGCGGCCACTCGCGCGCCAATATTGCGTGTATTCGCGGGCTTCTTTCACGCTCGGAAAACACTTTTATGTAGCACGTATTGAGCAACAGAAAGCTGCATCCGGAGTTTCTCATGTTGCTCTACTATTTTCTCATTGATACGTTTCGTCTAATTAGATTAATGGAGAAGTTGAATAATTAATTAGGCTAATTATCTAATTAGGCGGTATACAAAAAATAATCTGAGTATCTCCAAGAGACGGCAAAGACCATTGCCGTGCTTGAGTCCGACTACGTAGCATTTCCATATTTTGAAAATTTGGCCCAAGTTAAGTGAAACACCCTGTATACGAGTGTCCCAGCTATCACACATCCCAGGCCATAACTGGTCCTTGCGCCATAAAACACCACACATCATCATCATCATCATCATGATACATCCCGTTTTTAAAAAAAAGACCGGCCATTATACGCGAAGATAACAAAGCACGTATTGTTCCCAGTCGAGTAGACAAGCCGCCAGTAATTTTTTTGTTGATAGCACTCGATTTAATAATTATAATTAGCCACCTTTTTTCATATACTGCTCCGAATGGCGTTCTGTCAATGAAGAATTTCTCGAAAATTGAAAGAAACTTAGAACTCGCATGTGTTCAGCCAGGTATCCCGTCTATTTTTTTCCGGCTGATAAAGAAATCCCGCGGAAAACGAAAAATATCACGTGACTAAACGTCCGCCCGCATTAAGGTGCCTCAATGCGCGCCTGCTCCCCTGCTCAGTGCAGGGTGGCGACATTCTTTGAAGAGGTCGATTCCGACAAAACCACTGCGAAAGCAGTTTTCTTGGCCGCCATGTTTTCTGTTCCCCTCCGACGGCTGCCGTATGCGCGCGTGGTTAGCAGCCGTCGCATGCCTAGCCAGTCGTTTTGTGGCTTTTGCAATATGACTGGGTGCTGCGTCTCGCAGTGGTTTAATTATTCGAGAAATAGCTGGCGATTGATTTCATGTTCGAGACGTCGAAAAAGAAGTATTCGGTGGACGGTACGAAGTACATTAAAGGTGACAAGTGGGAGCCTACGAACGCCTCATGCGTGTGCAATGTGAATGCTGCATGTTCTGTTCTTAAAAACTGCTTTGTAATCTCGAACTAAAGTTCATGGAAACAGTGTATGTATCAGTAAAGTTTACATTTTGTTAGCGCGCGCGTTGACAGTGCGACATTGCGAAAATTCGTCAGACTTGCGAAACCTTGCGCAATCAAATCCAAGTTTCAGTGACGCTGTTAGCGGTTCAACATGCCTTTTCATTTCCAAATACATTTTTCCCTCAAAATTATCAAACGAATACAATCTTTACTTGCTATTCAAATATTGCTATGTCGAGGTTTCCCCACTTGCCCTAGAGAATTATAGTTTCGTCCGCACGTTATCGAAGGTATGCACACTGTTGGCAGGAGATTTTTGTCTTCCAAACCTAGTTGGTTTCTCGGGACGGTTATATAAAACCACGAAATTGGTCCCAGCAAGTTATCAATTACTGAAACTGACTCAATTTCTCGCAACACAGGTAATTCACGCCACACTTGTAACTTCGCCCCCACATTATTACCTTTATCGCTCCAAGATTTGCTACAATTTCCAGCTCGTTGCAAAATTTGGTTGTTCGTATAGGTTGGGGTTGGCGCTTATGCGTCTCTGAGCACGCGTTCATTTTAAATTTACGCATCTTTTGTGTACTCTTGCGTGTGTCATCTTACTTTTTCGAGCGATTATGTAGCCACAGTAACAAGGGTGGTGCAAAATATGAAATCGAAGGTTATTATTGGCAATCTGCGCTGCAGTCACAGCCAGTCTTACTCTATATATAGAACGCGTGGGTTTCGATGCATGGGTGTTTATAGCTACAAATAACGCACGACAAGGTCGCGCTCGTAACCACAATCCACCGAGCACTGTTTTAATCCACTTCAGCTATTTCGCTTATCAATAATGTAGGATAATTAGCTCTCGCTCAAAAGCACGCCAGGGCGTTAATTGTATGTCATGTACATACAGTGATCTTGTGGTGTTTTTATTCATAGATAATTAACATAGTGCGCTTTCTTGTAAACCTGCACGCTGACGTCGTGCAAAACCGGGCGGACGGCTCAAAAGAAGCTGACACCGATTGCTGTGCCAACAGTGTTTTCATTTAGATGGATGGATGGATGTAAAATTTTAATGAAATCCTGAGGTACGCGACTCAGCGCGCAGCGGGCCACTCCCATGTTGGGACAGTCAGGCCATGCCCGACCGCCGCATCGTGGGCCCTCTGGACAGCGCATAGTTGCGCCCCTGCATCGGGGCTCTTGATAGCAGAGAGCCACTTATCCTCATTTATTTGTTCGGTGCCTCGCAACGAGGGGCAACGCCAGAGCATATGGTCTAGGCTAGCGAAGTCATTGCAGTGCCTGCAAGAACTGCTGGCATAAGTGTCGGGATAAAGCTTGTGGAATAAAGCCGGGCTGGGATACGAGCCTGTTTGCAATAATCTGAGGGTCGATGCCTGTGCTCTATTTAACTGCTTGTGAGGAAGGGGAAAGTCTCTCCTGCCGAGATAAAAGTGCTGCGTAATTTCATTATATGTTGTTGGTTCATCCTTGTTCTCCACCAGTGCGGGCCGGCCGGAGAGTTCTCCATGGTCGTGGAAAGCGAGACCTCGCGCCTTGGAGTGGGCCAGCTCGTTGAGGTTTGTGGGGCCCCCATGATGGATCCCATGTGAGTGTGGGTGGCGATGCTTTTGCCGTCGAGGATGCGACAGGCTTCCTTACAGGCGGCGCCAACGCTGAAGGCGCGGATGGCTGCCCTGGAGTCGCTGAAGATGTTGGCATGTTTCTCGTCCAGGAGGGCCAAGGAAATGGCCACTTGCTCGGCCGCACATGACGACGTGCTTTGTACCGAAGCTGCGTTAACGGTCGAACCCCTGTAGTTGATGGACACTACTGTGAAATTTTTGCTGTTGCCATATTGGGCCGCGTCAACGAAGCAGCTGCCGCCAGAGAGTTCTGTCGCCCGGCGTAGGAGGGCCACGGCCCTGGCCTTCCTTCTTTCCACGTTGCGCTGGGGATGCATATTGCGCGGGGCGGGGGATATGATGATGTGGTCTTTCTGCTCTTTCGGAAGGCCTTGGTAGGAGTCTTCGACCTTAGCTGGGTGGACGCCCATCTCTGTTAGGAGTCGTCTGCCCGCCGTGGTGCCGGAGAGTCTGAGAATCTGTGCCCTTTCTTGTGCTTCTGCAATTTCTTCCAGTGTATTATGAATACCCAACTGCAGAAGTCGGTCGGTGCGTGTGTAGTTTGGTAGTCCGAGCGCGCTCTTGATCCCCCTCCTTATCATGGCATTTTGCTTGTCTCGCTCGGCCCTCTTCCAGACTTGCATGGTCGCTACGTATGTGAAATGGCATATCAAGAAAGCGTGGACTAGCCTTATCAGATTCTCTTCACTCAGGCCTCTCCTTCTGTTAGCTACCCGCTTGATTAGACCGATGACGCTATCCGTCTTCTTTGCTAATTTATGAATGGTGATGCTATTTGTGCCCGCCCCTTCGAGTGTCATTCCCAAGATTCTAATGGACGGGCTTTAGGAATCGGATCTCCGCACTTGATGTAGAGATTAATGTCGATTTCGGTGGGGGGTTTCCAGTTCTGTGACTTGCGGCTCTTTCTATTTGGGCTGTAGAGAAAGAGTTCCATTCAGAGGCTTTCTTCTTATTGTTCAGGCTTCCATCTAAAGGGAATCATCAAGAGCAAAAATCAGTGTGTACCATAAACATCCTCACTTTGGAGGCAAGTACCAGCGTGCAAGCCTACCTATCCACGTTCAAATAATATCTTCGCGAAGGCAACAACCTTGATTACGCAAGCAAAGAAGTGATGAAAGTGCTCAAGTCGTGTGAAGATCATTTCAATGGCATTGTTGTTTGGACTTACGCGGTCTTATCCACATAACACATAACACTTACACATGAACACATAACACATAAACACAAGCACATAAGGTCACTGGTTTAGACTGTGACTAGTTATCTTACTAGGACTCTGTAGCCAAGTGTGGAAGCATGCCGCCACCACAAGTAGATTGTTGTGAAGGTTCTGATCTCCAGCTGTGCTGCGGGTACATCTGCGTAAACTGAACGCACGAGTAATTGATGGGCATGGGAGCAAAACATGCGCCGGAGTTAGCCTCCAATAAATTTTGGCTCATCAGTTCAGGGCAACTTTAGTCTACGTCTGCTATTTGTTTGACGCATTATTTCCAAAATAAATGACTGCGGCTGCCCTTCCAGCCGCATCATGCAGTATGTCGCATGTAGCATTCGATATGCGCGAAGTGATCTAAACGTACCCTGCAAACATTTTTGACCATTTACAATTTCATTTTTTTTTAAGTTACGAGCTGAAATCAAACGCAGATGTGGTCAGTAGTTTTACTTCAGAACTGTAAAAAATGCGATTTTTGATGCACCAGCTCAAGAGGCAAGACATAGACAAATGAGATGCGAAAGGCAGGGATCTTCACCGGAAGATAAATGCCCTGTTTGCTATCTGCACTGAGGGAGGGCTAAGGGCTGAAAGATAAAGAAAAAATGCGAGCACATAGAAAGAGAGGGAGATGAAAAAAAAGACACACACGAAGGTCCAGGGACAAATCGCGGGCTTCTTTCATGTTTGAGTGTGTCTGAAAAAAATAAATAAAATAAACGCCAGAAAGAGCTCCCTCTCTTCCCCCTAAAAATTAATTTGGTTCAGTAAAAAGATTATTCACTTGAAAGCGTGTGTTTGTTTCTGTGAGGATAAATACGAAGCGTTTGTTATTTCGTTACGTATTTCCGTACAGGACAGAGTCTGGCACATGTGCAGGGGTAGTAGAGATACAGGGTGTTTCACTTAACTTGCGCCAAAGTTTAAAAATATGTAAATGCTGCATGGCTAATTATTCAATTTCTCAAACATTATAATTAGATGAAAAGTGTCAAGGAGAAAATTGTACAGCAACATGAAAAACTCTTGATACAGCTTTCTATTGCTCAATACGTGCTACAGAAAAGTGTTTTTCGAGCATGAAAGATGCCCGCAAATACTTGCTAAGTGCCTCGAGTTGCCAGTCGCGCGGCAATTTTGCTTGTATTCAAGGGCTTCTTTCACGCCCCGGAAAAACACTGTTATGTAGCACGCATTTAGCAACCTAAAACTGTATCGGGAGTTCATGTTGCCGTACAATTTTCTGATTGACACTTTTCATCTAACTTTAATAATTCAGTAGTTGAATAATGGAATAAGAATAATTATGTAATTAAACGGAATGCACAAAGAATACGAGTATCTCCAAGCTAGGGCAAGCAACGTTACCTTGGTTCTGCCCAGCTACTTAGCATTTACACATTTTAAAACTTTGGCCCAAGTTATGTGAAACACCCTGTACGTACACGCCGAGTTTATATAGTATCTGTGCTCACCTGTGTAGTTCAGCCATGTCGGACTACAATATAGTTTCCGTGGAACGTAAATCTGCGGGAAACCTAACAAAACCAAGTCTGTGGTTAAACAGTACTAAAAACATGAAACATGATTCAACCTCCAGTTGAAGTGAGCAAGTTGGGGGTGAGAATGTGGTATAATAATGATATAAGTTAATCTATAAAAGGCGCGCAGCGTCTCAAAGGACAGCGTCTGCCTCGCCACCCAGAGGCGCAGCGTCTTAACTACAGGGTCTCAAAACGCTAGCTGTGTATAGGGAAGGTGTGGACGCTCGCCTTTCCACCGGTACTAATGTATGGCGGTAAACCGCCACCTCGCTGTATTACTTCATAGTGGTACCGCTGCTACCGATACCATAGGAACCCCCGGTACTGCGCGGTGTACCACCGGTACCGATACCACTGGCACCACCGGTACCAATACCACCAGAAGCACTGTTAGCGCACGGCGGTATCACCGTACCGACACCACTGGTACCAGATATGTATTCGGGATCGGGGCACATTTACAGATTGCACTATATCCAGGATGGCCCAGGAAAGAGGCTAGAAACATCCACGATACGGAAAAGTGGCGGACACTCGCCAAGATAGACTACATCTCTTTAAAAGAGAGAGAGAGAAAAAATGGACACGCAGAATTGGTATGCAGGACAAGTACGAGATATATATGACCTGAACAGTGCATTCGCGAGCCATAAAAATCTAATTTTGCTGATGTGGATCGACCAGACGCTGCTAGTTTATTCACCTGAGCTGATCACGTTGAATCTTTTTTTATGATGGGCTGTTTTGTACTCTGTTTGGCAGTCAACTTTATGACAATATGAAAACTGGTTTTCCGTGCGGGAACTCAGGTCAACCACAAATGGCGTTTCTTCTCCCTTGCGCTCCTTGGCCATCTGCGATAGAAGTTGGCATAGTTGCAGGAACTCGTTTTCAAAATAACCAATGAAAAAGACTATTCATTGCAAACATACATGCGTACACCCTGTACTGCGTAAAAGAAATCCTGCGACTTCGTATTGCAGTGAATGTAGCAAGGTCCACAGACGAATGTCAAGCACAAATAGGGTTTTACTCGCTGATAGATAGCATTTGTCGCAGAAATGTCATTGAACCGAATAGCACTCTACTGTAGAACACAATTTGTTGAAGATGACTTTCAAAACACTTATTTATGAACCTGGGAGCGAAGCTGGGAGACAAGATGCGTCTGGTGTGTTTTCGCAGTGCCGTAATATGTTGCAGGTGTTTAAGGGGAGCGATAACTGACATGCGAAAGGAGGGGAAGTTAACCGGGACATAAATACCCTTTCTTTCCGTCCCGAGTGTTTCACGCTAGTTGAACATTTTTAATGATGTACCAGCTTGCTCAGCATCTACACTTCTTGAATAAAGATCGAGTTTGCTACGCTGCTCTGGAAAAGAAAGCCCGCGAAACACAAAAAAGTGCCGCGCGACTGGTCGCGCTGTACTTTTGCGTTTCACGGCGTTCTTTCAGGCTTAGCAAAAACTTTCAGGTAGCACATACGGAGCAACAAAAAGCTGGATCGGAAATTTCTTAGCATAATCTACAGTTTTCTTATTGGCAGTATTGCTGTGATTGTAATAATTCAGAAGTTTAATGAATTATAATTATTTTATAGCTAGGCGAAATATAAAAAATAGTCTGACTTGCTCCAAGCGGCCGGCAAGCAACATTACCTTGGTGCTGTGTGCAGCTAGGGGGCATTTGCATATTTTTTAAATTTTGGCACAAATCAAGTGGGACACATGGTATATAGCACATACACATGCACGCAACTAAAAGAAAACGGAAGTGTTAGAGTCGTTCAACCAGGTAGCCTAACCGGAGCGTTTGTCGTCTTGTGTTGTAAAGACCATGTGCTACATCATCGAGGCGGGTACCCGAGTTATGCTTTTCCTGTTAACGGTATGAATAAGTTTATTCTTACATGGAACCTTTATTTCTATCTATTGTATTTTATTTGCACTGTCCAGACGACAAGAACAGCTGTTTCTTCGAAGAAAAAACTGCAAAGTGAACAGTCAGCAGAATATGAGTGTCGCCGGAAAAGCGTACCACCTCTGTAATATCATAATGACTCCGGTAAAGACATCTGACACCGGTAAAGACATCTATCGCGTGACTTGCCTAGGCAGCTGGTGCACCGGTAAACCAGACGCTTATAGCTGCAGCTCGAGCTGTTACCAGCGTAACCACGTTATCGGAAAGTCAGCTGGGCACGCACACTTATGAAAGCATTTCAATATTACGTCTATATTTATGTCTACGGTTGAGCCAAAGCATTTTTTTTCTCCCTTATTCGGCACCTCTTTGTTGCAGAGTCAGCGTAAATAAATGGTGACAGGTGCCATTTAGCGACATTTACAACAGTATTAGGGAAGCGCTTCCGTAAAAGACCCGGACTTGTCTAATGAACAAAGGCAACGGGATGAGGTTGTGTGATTACCACATTGTCACGTAGTGAGCTGTCAGCCATGAGAGCACCAACTGACGCTTTCAAATATAAATTTTTAGTTGCTTACTTCATGGTATTAAAATATGCACTTTAGGCACTCACCAGTGTTTCCTCTACAAAACAAAAGACGACTCAGGAACATAATCCCTTTTCAAATCAGTTCATATTGCCGACTGGTATGTTGCGAACGTGAGAAACAATTTTTCCCCCTTAAATACCACGATCAGATGCGGAAGGCATGATGTCTATGCACGTAGAGAAGCAACCATGCCCTCAGACACAAAGATGAAAATGTAATGTCACTTGGTAGGTTGGCATAGTGATACTTCTTACTAGATTTTCATATCAATTCGCAGTATTAGAAAAGCCCTTCACGAGAGCTCTTCGTCGTCCGTGACAACATGGTGGCCTAGATCAAATTGGTGCTAATTTTCATCACAACTGACGTAACGAATTGTTGAAACGACTAACATTGAGTTTCCCATGCATTCGACTATTTATTGGAGACAAGCACCTTACGTAAGTGTTTTACTGTTAATATTGAGAAGGATTGAAAGCAATATGTATCCTAATGGAAAACGGTGTCACGCGGGGATGTCCAAGTGCTCTGCCATATATCTGCAAAGTTACCTGTTAGTTAGTTATTTGGGTGTGCGTATTACTTGAAAAATTGCCTCAGTGCACAGCAAACATCGGGCGGATGGACGGAAGATGGCAGGACAAAGGGGTTATTGTCACATTAGAGAGGTTTAGCTTGTCCGGTAATCGGCTAAACGCGGGCGGACCGGACGTTGGGGTGTTGTAACGGAACTGTAAACGGCCTGTATGGTGCTGCCACCTGGTGGCGTAGAGCCCAAACAGACAAAAACAGCTAATATTGCAGTAACCAAGTGTATTCTACATCGCTGCTGGTGCAAATGTTCGGCAGCAACACGATTACGCCACTGTGGGCCACAAACGAGTTTTGTCACAGCTGACGCAGTACCAATTCAAAAGCATACAGTGCAACAACAATATCCCTGGTGCGTTTTTTGCCTAGCTTATTAAACAATTCATGATGTAGCTGTACATCTGGCGAAAAGGACACAGGTGAAGAAAAGACAGCGCGGCCTGTGTCCACGTCGCCTGTGTCGACGTTCTTATTCACGCTGTACAGCTGCATCATGAAGTCATACGACCTCGCCCAAACTTCCACGCTTGTTAGCTTCCCAAGTTCATTTTCCACAGCATTCGTAGTTGCATACATGAAAAGTTTTGTCGTAGTGAACTGGCTTTGAGCAAGTCGGCATATTCCGTACAATTTCATTTTTCAGGTGATTCGGAAAGTTAACATTTGTAAAAACATACATTTCTTTGAAATTTCTCGGCATGAAGCGTTCTTCGTGCCGAGAAATTACTGCGAATCTGTGTAGGCTTCTATCTATAGTTATAGCCTCCCTAAATTGCTTATTCTTGACGTCTTGAATAAATCATGACGTCCTTACTTTTAGCACTTCAATATGGAAGTCAAGGAGCCGCGTAAAAAATGGCATTTTGGTAAAAAAAAGGAAAAGGTGTTTGTGAACATGCGCTGCCGGCTATTGAAGGGCGCTTCATGTCAAGAAATAAAAACATTTATACAAGCTATTTTTGCTACTCACGTGAAAAATGAAATTGTACGAAATATGGCGACTTGCTCAATGCCAATTCATACAATAAAAGCTTTCATGTATGAAACTTCCAATGCTGTGAAAAGTGAATGCTGGTTGTTAATATGTGCTTTTTTTAGAAATAGAAACCAATGCCTTCTTCTGTGTGCAGCCACACATTCTGTGGCTTAATGCGGGATATTTTAATTGCGATAGGTGCTGTTCATCGTGTATAGGTCGGAGAAAAACCACGGTGCTTTGACATTGCCGCTGCTGCTTTGCACCTTTGTGACAGAGTCAGTGCTTTAGATAAATATAAACATTTCTTCGACGGACAAAAAAACGAGTTTTACTCACAGTGGGGGTGACGACGAGTTGTACGAATAGTGCGAACAGTACTTAGCGGCCTGTAACCTCTTTCTTCGATTACCACACGAAATATTGAGGACGCAAGAGCAGTTGCGCGATGCCCTCCTCGCAGAGGGGACAAAATATAGAGAAATGTAACGAGCAAGACGAAAGCGTTAAAGCTGGAAATTTCCGTCATTTCTACCAGCAGGCTACTTTAGTGCCCTCGCTTGAGGCGACATTTTTATATGCGTAAGTGGACACAATGGGCAAAGGCAAAAATCCTAGCGCTTGGATTTGTAACTTTTTGTCTCCCGTTCGTGATCTTTACCTTTTGTTTCACTTGTTTAAATAAAATTCAGCCGCTTTCTTTTTTCTTATTACGACACGTTGTTATACGTCAAGAGCTGCAGACAGCAGTTTTTTTTAATTATGTGTAGTTGCTGAGTGAGGAAAAAACTCCAGCGCCTATTTTCAAGACTGTCCATTATATATATAAAGTTGCGCTATAGAGATAGGAATAACTGTTCTACAGAAAACGAATCGTTTAGCAGCGCTCAAGGAAGCATTCCTTATGCACAACCTCACGTTCTAGTCTGGACCGCTGTATTGTCAAGCCGCATGCAGCAGCTGTCGGTGCTGCTCTTGTAAAGACTTTTATTGTAAAGACCAGCGCACGAAGAACATTGCGCTCCATAGGCACTATACCGGGTACGTTTTTTAGCTGCAGGAAATTTAAGAAATGGCCTGTGGCAAATCGCAACAATTCTAAGTTTGACCTAATTTACTCGACAAGGCGGCAATTACTTCTGCGAGAAATCAAAATGCATAAATTAATAAATAACATAATTACGCTAATTAACTGCCTTACACCACATATTTCAATCTATGATTTGTAGCTAGTGAGTATGCAAGGCATAGCGACTTAGAACAAATCCTGAGGATCCCACCGATTTCGAGATAGGCGTCGTGAGACTTGCGGTAAAAATGCACTGTTCGTCTTGCTTGTTTAAGAAAACTGCTTGTTTGCATTGAAGCACAAAAGTGACTGGAACGCCAATGCATTTCGTCCGACACATTTATTTATTGATTCATTCATTCATTCAAAATACGCCTAAACGCCCTCCAGAAGAAGGCATTACATGGGGGGGGGGGGGGGGCAGACGCACACTACTGTCATAACACTATGTAATATCTCGGAACTGGCGCGGTCCTGAGACTTCGTTCCAAGTGGAATACTCCTTGCGAACACACCAGTTACAATTCGTAAACTGAAACATGTGCCGTGAAGTAATCATTTAAAAATATAGGTTGTGTAATTACGTTAATTATTCAATTAGGTATTTTATTGGTCGTAGAAGTATTGACCGCCTCATCTAGTAATTTAGTTCAAGGACTAGAATTGTGCTGTAGGCCACCAGCAACGTTTAAAAAATTTGGTGCAGGTGTATGCGTAAAGCTTTACCCGGAGCGGACTGACTTACTCCAGTTGTACTAGAAAACTGCAATAAGAAAAAAAAAGCAAAACAAAACATTGATGTGCAAAGTTGATGAACGGACATAAGAGGACTTGCGTTGTAGTGCACGTTAAAGAATCCCAGGTGGTCAAAATTAATCCGGAGCCCTCCACTCGGCGTGCCTCATTATCAGAACTGGTTTTGGCACGTAAAACCCTAGAAAGAAGAAGAATGGAGGCCGTTGCGGGAACAGCATAGTGGTGTATAGCGCTATGCAAAATGGCTCCAATAACCTGAAAATTGGAGTTTGCGTTCCCATTCAGCGAAGAGCGCTTCAAGAAATTGCTATCGGATAGCAACATTCCTCCGGCAAGTCCATGAAGCGCTGATAAAAGAAACGGTAAACAAGAAACGAAGTGGCAACATATAACTAGAGACCGGATTTTAGGCAAATGCCTTTTTTGTTCCTTGCATTCCTATCACCCCATTTTGATATATGAGCATGAATTAGAGGTTAAGGAGGGCCTTTGAGTGTTTTTATAGTGCCTATAAATGCCTATTTTGGCGTTTGTGCCTAAATGCCTATAAACGCCTATAAATACCTATTTTAAATATCCGCGCCTATATGAACACGATTAAGCCTCAAGTTTCACTTGCGAGTGCTATTAGAGATCGCTATTGATGTTACCGAGCAACATTGTTCGGAACTCTATGGGGTTCAACCTAGTCCTATAAATCAAACTCCCTGAAAACAACCGCTAGCAGCAGTGAAATGGGACGCGCCGGCCAGTATACACCGCCGCTCTGACATGGCGTGAGCGGTTGTAGTAGTAGTAGTAGTAGTGATTTTATTGAAGAAGAAAATGACGCTTATTTCTGCTGCCCAATACGGAGCCCGGTGCAGCGTCAGGGGAAGGGGAAAAAGTTGAAAGGAAGGGAAGAGAAGGTTGGCGAATGTGAAACTGCGGAAGGCCGTCAGGGGAAACGAAGGTGAATAGCAAACGAAGAAAGAAATAAAATGTGATGTGCACGCGGCTTTTGTTTTGTTTGTAATTTACTTTGTAAGGTGTTCACCGCCATCGAGCGTTCCTTCTCAGCGTGCAAGATGCCAAGTGACAAGAGGCACAATTTGGAATATAAAAATCTGGAGATGGTGATAGTTTGCTATTGTTTCCACAATCTTCACAGTGATTCTTAGACTACGTTTCGCTTGCTCTCCGAACAGATTTCTTCAAACCTGTGCACTTCAAATGGGCGGAAGTGTATTTGGCAGTGTTGGGACGTGTTGTCTGTCCAATTCGGATAATGTCATTGTATATGAGAAAATTCCCAGAGTTGTACCTAAGGGTCCTAATGTAAGAACATGTTAATTTCTTCATAAATCGTAGTCTCTCTTGCATTTATTATTTGTCTGTTTCTGGTGTATCTTAATTTAATTGCGTAAGGCAGACAAAGTAGCGCTTTTTTAACCAGTAGTCGCAGCTTTCAAGTATTCTTTTTCATGCCTGTTTCACTATATGAGACTCTCGAATACAGTGGCCATCGAACATGAATATGATCAGTGTGCTTATTGAATTAAGCCAGTTGATCGTCATTAGTCCAGCAGTTTTATGGGACAATTGCACGGTTATGTTCAACTGTTGGAGCATTTGTGCCATCATAAACAATACCATTTCTTGTTTTCCTGTCGTAGATACAGGTCGCGCACATCTTCATTTGAAATTATATGCATTTATGTAAAAATTTATTGTGCCTATATTTACGACATCGGAGGCCTAAAACGTTGTTTTGCCTGCCTATTATTGACGCCTAAAACGCGCTTTTTTAATGCCTAAAGATCCGGCCTCTACATATAACAGTATGGAAAGCCGTAGCTGTCCTGGCAATATTTTTTTAACAAGCGAATCCATCCGACTCACGAGGAATCAGGAATGCAAGGGGCATGCTGGATGGGCGTACGTGAGCACATTTGCAAAATTCCCAGAATAAATAAAATGACCCTTCTTAAGATGGCAGTGGCATGTCTCGAAATTTATAGCCACGTCAGTTAAACGGTACAGCATCTGCCGAATACAACATGCCCCGCTGTTAGCGTTTAATTCTGGTGTCATTTTACAAGTTATTTTCATTGTGATGAGATTGGGCCAGAAGAAAATTGGTTGGTTAATCATTCCCTTAAATCACAACATGATCCCGTATCAGGTATTGTCTGAATCAGTCACCCTGCGACGAACAATCCAAAGATAACCGTCTGTCCAGTCAAAAAGCAAGCTTTCTGGCATTATACATCCCAATAGTAAGATTGAAATTAAGCTGGCACGCGAAACTTGAACATCTGTAAGCTACCTCGACAAACGTCCAGCCTCTTCGAGGGGCGAAGTGCAAATGATGGTCGGCCACCTTCAATAGCACTATATATATATATATATATATATATATATATATATATATATATATATATATGAATGCACATACATGGTAAGGCCTTATCGCCCGAATTATTGAAGTATTTTTAATATGACCCGTAATATTGCTGCAGTGTTTTTGTCTGTGCAGGCTATAGAAATTCTACCTAGTCACTGCCTCGGTAAAAGGGCGTGTGAATAAAAGGACTTTTATGGTACTTTTACGTATACAGAAGGCTGTGTTTTGGTGATAGTATTTGAAGTGACGCAACCTTGTGTCGCGCTTCGCATCGTTCCAAGGAATTAAGCAGTTGTTATGGTAGAACTAGAAAGGTACCGCGCCAAGTCGCAATGCTTAGTGTAGTCCATTCCTGCGCAGATGATGAACATCGATTTTGAAATGCACGCGAAGACAATGTTGAAATTACTGGACATGTGCCTAATGTAAAGCGGTGCCATAGTGGATAAAAAATCGCCTTAATGGTACAATACAGCCACAAAGTGTGGCATGACCAATATTTCACCACTTCAGCAAGCTGGCAGCTCCACGACGCTGATTGCTTGTCTCGTCATCGAGTGAATCCGCCAGAAGCCAGAGATACTGATTCTAACCTCTGCATTATGTCCATCCCTTACTTCCACATTTACGCTCTGAGTTCCTGAATGTTTCCTTCAGCAATTCGCTTGACTTGATCGAGCCCTATATGGACTAAATTTGCGTCTGGATGGCGCCGAACTCCTATTGGTCGTTCTTGTGGCCCTTTATTCAACCGTCTTCCAGCAACTGCACAACGCGCCTACCACTGGGAATTCTTACCCGCACCTACGAACGAGTCCGGCACCCTTTCTTTGACCCGGCCTTTACCGTTCTGTGCGCAGATACGTCACCTCACCACTTGAGACAACTGACAACGCTGCAAATCCCCGTTCCACGCCTTCCGCAGGGCTTCTGGATTAGATCAATGTTCCGACCAAACATTTTTTTCCATATGGGGCTTGATCTACTTGCCCCTTTCTCAACATCAACTGCTGACAACAAATGGGTTGCTGTTGCAACCTATTATACCTCTCACTACGCCATTACACGAGCCCTGTTCACCTGCTGCACCGCGGACGTCGCAGCTTTCCGTCTGTACAATCTTCTACTGCACTATGCCGCTTCTCAGCAGCTTCTCACCGGTCGCGGACGCAACTTCTTGTCAAACGTCATAAACGACACATTTTGCTTATAATCTACATAACAAGTCGCCAATCCTTACCACCCCCAGACAAACAGCCTTACCGAACGCCTTAACCGAACACTCGCCAACATGCTTGGTATGTGCAGTCTTGTTCAATATTAGCTTCAACAATGCACCCGTATTCGAAGGGCCCCACTACTGCGTGGTGGCTTGAGATACGAGAAATTGGTGAGCTAAATACTGTGCTCATTATTGGTATTCAGTAAAACAATTTTTCGTTTGTCTGCGCCGCCGTACACTCTCATGACCTGTTCGACCACGGGCACTGTGTTGCAAGTCACATTGAACGCAATATTGAACGCGACTGTACTTTTCCGCAGACCACCGCGCCTGTGACATCGTTCTGCCATATGTCCATTTTGCATATATAACTCGTCCCGTCATGATACCATTGCATACTCACTGTTTTATTGACTGTTTGGCTGTGATCGTGTTTCGCCTCTCGACGCCCTACTTCCAAATGCACCACAGTCGCCAAGCGCATACTCGCGAAGCATGCTCGCGATGTAACTTCCATTACTAAACCCTGGCTCGTCATATTTCCGCGAAGAGCTCTGCACATGCAAGTTACTGGTTTGTTTGCGGCGCTTCGTTGAAGAGGGCTACATTTCTGGTGGAGGTGCAGGGTATGGTTGGTAGTCTCCAGCGCGCAAGAGAGCGGAGCCCCGACCCTCAGCACAAATTGGAACCTGGAGAACTGACTCCAGTACCCCAGCGCACAAGCCTCCACCTCCGAGGAGACCCACTCGAGTTCGGACTTCTTCCCGTTGCTTCGGCAATGCAGGCAACGCTTACCACCAACGATTCAGCAGTGAAAAGCCTTGTGGAATTGTCCTAGCTCATTTGTATCCACCACGCACGCCTGAGTCTTTCCACGGCGATACGTTCGAAGATGAAGACTTGTTAGAACATTTCGAGTAGGTAGGTTCTGCGTTAAAACAGTAAAGTATCGCAGATGTCGACGGCTGGGATGAGGCCCGAAACTTTGCAACATGTACTTTGCGTTAGAAGAGTCAGCGAGGACATGGTATGAGAACCATGAAACGGCACTGTCGTCATGGGAAGAAATTTGGCGACAGTTGCTTGCTGCGTATGCCAATATGCACTGATCGCCGAGAGAAGGCAGAGAACACTCTACAAGCCAGGAACCAGCGCACTAACGAGAGTGTCGGCACGTATATTGAGGACATCTCCCGTCTCTTCAAGCGCGCTGATGCGAACATGACCGAAGAGAATAAATTACGCTACTTGATGCGTGGCGTTAAGGAGGAGCTGTTTGCAAGACTGGTTCGTAGCCCACCGCAGAGTGTTGCTGAGTTCCGCACCGAAGCGACGACCATAGAGAAGGCGCTGCAGCAGCGTGCTCATCACAACAATCATGACGTCAGCAGCGCACCAGCGGACGTTCTTTTGGCAGGCTTAGGCGTTAACACCGAAGCACTAAGTGAACTGGCGCAATCCAGTGTAATGGAGGAGACTCGAATGCTGCTGCTACCGCAAGGCCGACAGCTGCTACTCTCGCCGCCGTGATTCGGGATGAAGTTCGGCACGCCATTCGGCAGCCAGACTTTGACGCACCACCTGGGCCTCTTGAACAACCAAGGCCGGTACGTCGAGGGCCGACGTACACTGATGTGTTACGCCAACCAAGCGAGCATAACGATCCATTCGCGGCTCCTCCCAGCCGCCAGCCGACTCCCGGTAGTAGACCCCTTCTAGCAGAGCTAAGGCCATGTAAAAGTGATGTGTGGCGCGCACCCGACCAGACGCCACTGCAGAGAAGCTGCGGAGTGCCCATATCGCAGAGTTGATCTTCGCGGCTTTACGGCGAATGCACCTTGCCCCTGTAATTATTAAGGAACCATTGAAATCGAGGACTATTCGTCCAGACAGCAGGGCCGGACTTCTAGTTACAAACGGCAGTCGAGGTCGCCAGCATCTACATGCTACCGATCACCAAGTCCACGGCCATCCTGGAGTTCAGTAAGACGTCATTTACTGAGCCCACTTCAGGAAAACTAAAGCAAACGACCTATGGACGTGAGGCCGTTGACATTAAAAAAAACAACGATCATCCGTCAAGTTTACCGAGCAGTAGCGACGAGCAGAAACGATCGAATGAAATAAATAAACAGATAATTTCTTCAGACTAGCGTGTCACCATAGACGGTTGTGAATGGAATGCCTTAGTGGACATCGGTGCTGATTATTCAGCCGTAAGATATTCACCCGCAAAGGAACTGAAAAAATGTCGCATTTCACCCCAAAGGCGAAGCATCAATTGCGATAGCAAATCAGTAGAGAGCTATATGAAGTAAGGATAGTAGTTTTATCAGCTGAGTAAACTTAGACACATTTGCTTGCTAACTGAATTAACAAGCATGATGTCAGCGCGCACAAGCAAACATGAATAGATCACATTCGATGACCGCACACAACCGCTGTGAAAACGCTGGCGTGAGCGAGCGCGCCAGCAGCAGCGAGCGAAGATTCGTGCGGTCTATCGCTTTAACGGAAACTGAGCGTCGAAAGCACAGTGCATACAAAGTAGGATCCGTGTTGCAGATCGCTTTCAAGATACGATGCGCGCGACTGCCCACCGCCGCGCAAAGTAAAAGTTGCTCGCAGAGCAGAAGCCGAACGCCCTCCCTCTTGCGCTGACTTCCCGCTTTCCTCCTTTCGCCTGCGAGATTCCAGTTCCCCTTGCGCCCGGTCGCAAGATAGGCATTCGGTGCCGCAGCTAAACGTCGCCTCCCCTCCCTTCCATCCCCCCACGGCCTTTCGCGCCACGGAAGACGTCGCGTTTGCTCTCCGCCATGCGTTCGCTCATACAGCAGACAGCGCGCGGCGACGATTTTATCGCCCTTGGACTTTATACGGAACCTCACGGCGACAGCGACGGCAAAGACAACGACGATGACGCCGACGGCAGAAATCCGCTTGGAGTGTCCATATAATTGCTATCGCAATAAAAATGTTTGATGCCGTGGAGTGGATCCCAGATACGTACGGCTGGTGGGCAACTCATCACACCCCTGTGTAGATGCACAGCGAGAATCGGAATTCGAAGTTGTTCTTACTTCACTGATTTTGTCGTACGAACAGAATGTTCGAAGGATGTAATACTCGGGTTGGACTTTCTTCTATCAAACGGTGCCCTTACCAACCTGCAGGATTATAGTGTGTTCTTCTGGATGAAGCAGGCTATACATATGCAGGAGTCGGAGAAGGCAGAGCATGCTGCCTTGCGGCTTGCCGACGATGGCATAACCGTGCCACCACGATGCAGCACACTGGTTTGTGCAAGAAATTAAGCATTCGACAATTCGGAAGGTATGGCGGATGCCAACGTCGAGCTACTGTTGAAGAAATCTATTTGCGTAACACGAGCAATTGTTCAGCTATGCAATGGCTGTGCAACGCTTGCTGACGACCTATTGCTGACAAATTTCGCAAGTGAATTTGATCATGTCACAAAGAACGCAGCCATCGCCTTTCTGTACAGCTTCAGTGCAGTCACAGATGTATGTGACTTAGCGTCGGGGTCGCCTGCTGCACGGACTATGCATGACGCCATAACATCAATTGTAATCAGCCATAGTCTGTCTCCGGCCCAGAAAGAAATGATAGAAGACCTCATAAATGACTTCGCGGAACGGTTCTCCACTTCGCCAATAATATTGCGACCCCGATTATTAACCACCCGATAATAAAAGACGAAGTGACCAGGACAGTATACAAACACCCGTACCTAGTCTCACTATGTCTCACCGTACCATGTCTCACCGGTCTCATGGAGAAAAAGTGAAGCGCACGATTGCTTGAGCAAGATGTCATTCAGCCATCAAACAGCTCGTGGGCATCGCCTGTAGTCCTTGTGAAAAAAAAATGTCGCAGTATCGCCCGAAAGGCGATGAATCGATTGCGATAGAAAATTAGTAGAGAGCTATTCGGAGTAGGGATAGTGGTTTTATCGGCTGTATAAACTTCGACACATTCGCTTACTAACCGAATTAACAATCGTGGCGTTAGCGCGCACAAACACGAATAGATCACACTGAATGACCGCAGACAACGAGTGTCAAAACGCCGCAGCGGGCGAAGGCTCGCGCTGACTATCGCTTCAACGGAAACTGAGCGGCGAATGCACAGCGCGTACAAAGGTCAGAGCCGTGTGGAGATAAGAGACGGTGCGGGCGACCGCCAACGCAGGGCAAAGTGCAGAGGAGTTGTGCAGAGAAGTTGTTGGCAGAGAAAAAGCTGCCCCCCCCCCCTCGTTCCCGCGCTGTTTTCCCGCTTTCTTGCTTTCGCGTGGGAGATTGAGTGGCAAGATACGCCTTTGGTGCCGGAGCACAGCGCCGCCCCGCCTCCCTCCCTCCCATACCCCCACGGCCTTTCGCGCGACGGTCGAGTTTGCTTTCCGCCGTGCGTTGGCTCTCCGTTATAGCGCGCGGGGGAGTTCGCCCTCCGTGATAGCGCGCGTCCCCCGCGCGCTTTCGCTCGCGCATACGGCGCGCGGCGACGATTTTATCGCCCTTGGAATCTATACGGAACCTCACGGCGATGGCGACGACGACGGTGATGGCGACGCCGACGGCAGAAATCCGGTTGAAGTGTCCATATAATTGCTATCGCAATAAAAGAACGGACAATGCGTTGAGATTCTCTGTCGATTACTGGAAATGGAACAGCGTAACCAAGCATGCCACGGATTGATGAAACGTTGGATGGACATGGTCGTTAAATTTTTTTCTCTTGAATATATCTCAGAGCGGTTATCGACAAATTGAAGTGGATGGAAGGGAACGTGAAATAACTGCTTCCGTAACCTTAGACCGCCTGTATGAGTTCAAAGCGCTTCCATTGGGCCTCTGTTGTGCACCGCCGACATTCCGGCGCATGATTGACAGTGTTCTCTCGAGTGTGAAATGCCGGTAGCTACACAACGCGTTGCTTCACAACGTGGTGCTACTTTCTGCAACATTCGACCAGCATGTACAGTGGCTGCGTTTAGTGCTCCAAGCTACCCGCTCGGCAGGCCTGACCATGAAACCGAGAAAGTGCCAATTTGGATTCCAAGAACAATGCTTTCTGGGTCACGTATTCAACGCGCAAGGTGTTGATCCCGACTCCGACAAGACTGTTGCCATAGCGCGATTTCCGAAGCCGACAGACAAAAAGGCAATATGGCGATTTTGGGGACTATGCGCTTATTACAGGCGATTTGTAGAAAACTCAAGAATTGCCGATCCTCTAACAAGACTCATCAAAGAAGACGTACCCTTTATGTGGTATTCTGAGCAAGATGCTGCCTTCAATGAATTAAAGAAGCGATCGCAAGCCCCACCGATACTCACCCACTTATTGCGAGGTGGGACGACGATGAAGTGTTTCTCCTGTGGAACGCTGCTCTATCTGGTATGGGTGCCAGGGCACGTGGGGCTCACTTTAAGCGAATCAGCAGACGCACTAGCAGCGGCATCTCTTAAAGGCCCGGTACTGAGGATCCTAATACCTTCGGCATACGTCACTTCTGCGATTTAAAAAAAAAATTCCGTCCAAGAATAACATGCCAAATCATCTGTACTCAATAACACTGATTTTCAGCACCTTAAATTTCCTTGGCACAGCAAATGGTGTTCAACAAGAAAATTTGAAGTTTCATTTACTAGAATGCGTTGGCGAATACCAAGGCTTAATTTCTATTCTCATAGGTCTGGTTTGGCACTTTCCCCTCAATGTATTTATTGCAATGAACCCGAAACTATGGATCATTTCTTTATAGAGTGTCGTAGGTTCACCGTGCATAGAAAACGACTTCTAGAAGGTCCCCTCTGCCAACTTGGATTGACCATTACACTACCTATCATTCTATCTCTGGGGGCGTCGGCGCTAGGACACTGTAATATGAACGTATGTGATGCCATATTTAATTTTGTAATGGAAACAAAGTGACTGCAATGCTAATTTTTTTTCACAAGACAACAAAAATATTTACTTTAAGATTTTAAAAAGAAAATTTTAAGATGCTATAGCATGAAGATTATTATTGACGATTACAATTCATTTATTATCTAATTCTTAAGTAAGAAAATTCAATTTTAGTATCCATTATTTTTCTTACCACTGCCGCCCGATTCATGGTCAATCCCCCGTAGTGGGTTGTGCTATTTCTATAGGCATCAAACCAAACCAAAAGCTGCTCTTTCTGTCTCCTGAGTTTTTGTGTTTTTTGTGTAATCCGGGGATCATCGCTCTCCTGCGGGTGGCGATGGATCCCGACCCCGTTGTACGTAGTCCCGACAAGGCATTGCCTTTGACGTCGGCCTCAAGGAAGTAGAACAGCCGAGATGATGACACCGCCAGTGACAGCACTGAACTGTATACGGCGAGTAGCGATGACAGCGAGGACAACTTCGTCCCTATGGCGAAGCGCAAGGCGAAGAGTAGGATCCTCTGTGGGTCTTCGCCGGGAAGTACGTCAACCGTGAAGGCCTCCTGTGGTCCGCCGCGCCATACTATATTCTTCGGCCAACCTGAGGAGCATGAATAGGCAAGTCATCTCGGTACGTCTTGAAGCTCTCGTGCCGAATCAGATAATGGACATTCGACTTAATCCCCGTAAGAATGTCCTGGCCATAGACGTCGAGCAACCAGCCGCTTTGCATACCTTGCAAACTGGCACGGAGCTTGGCGACATCAGAGTCCATGCTTGCAACCCGCAGGACAGAGGCATGACAACGGGCGTCATATATGATATAGACATCTCTATACCAAATGCTGACTTTCCTGTCCTGGTCAAGCCAGCTTCTGACACTGCGGACATACTGCAAGTTAGCCGAATAGGCAACTCCCGTTGCGCCAAGGTGATTTTCAAAGGCGACTGCCTCCTTCACATGTGAAGGTTGGTCATTTTCGTCATGCCGTTCCAGCATATATTCCGAGACCTTTTCAATGCCACAAGTGCTTGAGAATGGGCTACGTGAGTGGGGTATGCAACAACAAGCCAACTTGCCCGCGTTGCGCAGAACCCCACACAGAAGAGTCTTGCAAAGCGACTACCCAGAAATGCAGAAACTGCAATGGAGATCATGATGCTTCATCCAAACGACTGTCCACTAATCAAGAAGGAGAAGAGAATCTTGAGGCAAATAGTGAAGGACGGCTCGTCACGAAAGGAGGCGATAACGACGGTTATAAGACGACGTTCGCGCCGACGGCGCACTTCCAAGAAAGAAAAAAGTACTGTTTTGCTCCCAGAGCGCTCCTTCACGCCACCGCCGCCACCGCCAAGCACCCTACACCTACATGGTCAGAAGAATACCGAAGCTCAGCAAAAATCTGAAGCTGCTTGGCCTGCTCTACCCCAGGCAAACTTCTCAGAGGATCGACAGCATCGACGAGCGCTAATTCGGCAGCAGATAATCAAGCTGCCCAAGATGTCGAGGTCGTTGCTGTACTGAGGTCACTGGTGAGTGTTATCCGTTCCCTTCTGATTACCATGCAAACACCATCCGCTAAATGCACACTGCTGTGTGCTGGACTCCCTTGAACCAGTACTTGCGGTTCTACAGTAACACGATGGCTTGCCATCCACAACCACTGCTACCTTCTCGGGAACAAGTCAAGTGCGCTTTCATGCTTCGATGGAATGCCGGAGGTCTGCAGTCACGGATGTCAGAATTTCGGCACTATGTTTTTGAGAACAAGTTCCCGATTATCATCATTTGTGAACCTCATTTTTCAAAAACAATTCGACTGTCGGGTTACGATTCATTTGTTTGTTCACCATGCGTTGGACGAAGTCAAGTTGTTGTGTATATTGGCAAGGAGCTCACATGTGTTCAACAAAAATGGCAGCCTCACAACGACAGTCATTACGTGTGTCTCCTTGTCAAAAAGAAGGTTTCATTCACAATAATAGGCGCCTACCTATCACCATCACGTCGACTTGATCGACAGAGACTAAACGACATACGAAAACTCCAGGTCCTTGGATAATCATGGGTTACATTAACGCCCATCATCCACTTTGGGGAAGCTTTAGGACTAATCATCGAGGCACGAGTCTAGTTGATCTCGCTGCTGAGCATGGACTGAGAGTTTTGAACGATGGCAGCCCGACTTATCTCAGAGGAATGACTTACAGTAGCTGTTTGGACTTGACATTAGTGTGTCATAGTTTACATTCTCAAGTTCAATGGTTAAGAGACATTGAAACTCATGGCAGCGACCATATGCCTGCTTACATTAATGTCAGAGGCTTTGACAGTTCTATTTCGCCTGTGCTGTCAAGACAGATTGACTGGCAAGTCTACCGTCTTTTGACCGAGGACAAGTGCAGACATGAACATCCCGAGCCCCTTGAAGACATTATCATACCAGCGCTGCAGGCTTCTACGCGGACATATACACCATCGACAAGACGCAGAGATTTCGACCAAGAACTGGAGAGGCTTCGTGCGATCCGCCGGAGGGCCGAGAGACGATATAGGCGTACTAAGTCTATTTATGACTTGAGGGAAGCCCGACGCATTCAGAAGAAAATTCAGCGTGAGATGAACAAACTTCAGGACCGACGATGGAAGAGCTCCTGCGATTCCCTGGATCCTCGCAAGCCGTTATCCCCAGTGTGAAGAACTCTTCAGGATCTTCGATCACTTCCACAACAGCGTCGTCCCTTCACAGCACTCGCTCTACATCCAAGTCGACCAGAGCTTGAAGTCGCTGGAGATTTTTGTGCAAATATTACTGGTGACATCGTTCTACTGATGGACCTCTCGCTACATGGCGTCCCTGTCGCGAGAGATCAAAGTATGGAAGTGCCTTTTACTATGGAAGAAATGCAAGCGGCTTTGGCTATGCGCAGGCGGTCGTTATCACCCGGTCCCGATGGGGTGACCTTCGCTGTCTTAAGGCACTTGGGTTCAAAAGCGCAATGCTATTTGCTGGATATCTTCAATAAATCTTGGCATGACGGCATAGTCCCCGACGAGTGGAAGTTCAGCTGACTGGTGCCTCTACTGAAGCCTGGAAAGTCTCCGCTGGACCTTACATCGTACCGACCGAATGCACTTGCGAGTTGCATCGGTAAGGTCATGGAGAGGATGTTGCTGACACGTATGGACTGGAATCTTGAATACTATAGCATCTACCCTGATGCTATGACTGGTTTTCAAACTGGACGGTCTTCAATGGAACAACGTCATTGATCTTGTGACCTCCGTGCAGCAACAAAAAGCTATGAAGCGTCTCTTTGTGGCACTCTTCTTAGACGTAAAAGGTGCTTACGACAACGTAACCCCTCGAAGTCATTCTCAAAGCTCTTGAGGCTGCAGAACTTGGAGGCCATGCTTTCAGATGGATTAGGAGCTATCTCTCAAGGAGATCGGTGTTTGTTCTTACAGAAAGTGGCCCGACAAATATATATTTCCAGTCGCGATGTCCCACAAGGCGGAGTGTTGAGAGCGACTCTTTTCAACCTCGTTCTAGTGGGGCTTACCGAAACGCTAGCACAGACAGCCAATGTCTCCCTGTACGCAGATATTTGCATCTGGGCGCCCGATGTGACACGGCCACAAGTGCGCGCTAGAATACAGAAAGCAGCAACCATGACAGTGGCATACCTTCGCTGACAAGGTCTGGACAATATCTACGAAAAATATTGTGCACTAGTGGCATTTACACGAAAGCCGATGTCTTTCTACCCGGTGTGCATCGAGGGCCACTCAATTGTATATAAGAAATCTCACAGGTTTTTAGGCGCTATTGTGAATCGAGACCTCACCTGGAGTCCCCATGTCTCCAACATGAAGCAAAAACTCATTTGTATTGAGAATATGTTTAAGTTCATGACTGGAAAATCGTGCGGACCATCCGTGCGCTCTATGTTACAGCTCTACACGGCACTATTTCTCGGATTTCTTCGCTACAGTCTTCCAGTCTTGTCGAACACATGCAAGACTAATCTCCTTGCACTACAGAGCGTACAAGCCCAAGCACTTCGGACTTGTCTTGGCCTCCCGAGATGTTCTTCGACAGCTGCTGACGATTCCCATTGCACAGGAGCACCCGACCACCACCCATATCGTCGCAGAGACGCTAAGAGCGCACATTCGACACCTTTCACGACTACCATCCCACAATTTAGCCGGTTTGCCAGCGCGACGACCACAGGCTACCTACTGTAGTATGGTGACGAGACAACACGAGTCGATACCTTCTGGCTTCAAGCCTGCAAAACGCCCAACATCGGCAGTGTGGTGTCTCCGGCAAATTCACGTGTGCCTCTCAGTTCCTGGGATTGCTAAGAAATCAGACCTGTCACTCTTAGTCCTGAAGCAGTTGCCCTGCTTTGCCTACACGATTCTTATCTTGACCGAATACATATTTACACGGACGGTTGCACCAATTCCAACAGCTCTACCGGAGCAGTGGTTGTTCCATCCGACGCCATCTCATTCGCAATATAAATACTCTCACAACACCCCGTCGACAGCAGCAGAACTTGCGGCTCTTTAAGGCGCAATTCATTACGTGCTCCAGCAACCACCAAATCGTTGGGCCATTTTCTGCGATTCCAAAGCAGCCCTACAAACTCTGCAGTTTGCCCTACGTCACGGGTTACACGAACAACTAGTGTAAGAAATAGGGCAAGCTCATCACCACGCAATCGAGAAAGGACCCGACATTGTATCTCAGTGTTTGCCAAGGCACTGCGGAATTGTTGGCAACGACAGCGCCAATGAAGCTGCTCTCTCGGCTCATCAACAACATCAGCGAGTGCCTATACCACTCTCAAGAACGGACGCTGCGCAACAACTTCAATCACTTGCTCGCCACATCACACTTATAAGATGGAATTCACCAGGTTTCAGCAACTCACGCTTGCATTCTGTCGACCCTAAATGGCGACTTCGCCTGCCACCTAGACTCTCCCGTTGCGAAGCAACTTTACTGTGTCGCGTGTGGTTGGGCGTCGCATTTACAAATTCCTATTTATTCCTGATAGGAATGGCGAATAGTGCGGTATGCAATTCGTGCGGGTGCGATGAGACGCTAGAGCACCTTCTGTGTCATTGCCCAGCTTTTGACGCTCAACGACGGATTCTTCAAGCTCAACTCAGCATGTTAGATAGCAGAGTGCTCTCAGAGGAGAACATTCTGGGACATTGGCCTACGCATTCTTGCATGCGAAAGGCCACAAAAGCTCTTCTTCACTTCTTGAAGGAGACTGGACTGTATGAGCGCTTGTGACAGTGGACCTTCCTCTGCGACTGACTATGTGAATGACTGACTCGTTATTATTTTCTTATATTCTTGCTCCTTATCTATTCTTCCCCCTTCCCTCTCCCCAAGCGTAGGGTAGCCAACCGGACACGTCCTTGGTTAACCTCCCTACCTTTCCCTTCTCGTTTCTCTCTCTCTCTCTCTCGACGAGATGACGGGCACACTAGTCCATACAGATGCAAGCAATCTTGGTCTCGGCGCGGTTCTAGTTCAATGGCGGAATGGAACAGAGAAAGTCATAGCGTATGCTGGCCGCAATCTCTCGAAAGTTGAAACAAAGTACTCTGCGACAAAAAAGGAATGTTTGGCTGTCATATGACCCAAGGGCAAGTTCCGAGCATACCATTATGGCAGGCCATTCGGTGTAGCCCTTTGCTGGCTGGCAAGCCTAAAAGACCCATCTGGACGACTTGTGAAATGGGGCTTCAGGCTCCAAGAATATGACTTTGCTGTTGTATACGGGTCTGGGAGAAAACATAACGACGTTGATTGCTTGTCACCCTCACTAGTCGATTGTACTCATTCAGAAGATTTCCCGTTCCTGACCGTGATGAAAGCCTCAGGAATCACCGAGCATCAACGGGCTGACACAGAACTGCTCCCAGTTATGAAGCATCTCGAAGGGCACGACGTCCAAGTTCCGCGCATGTTAAGACAAGTTTATCGTTATTTTGCCTCCGAGGTAATGCGTTCTACAAGAGGAACGCTGAACACAGCCAGGAAAAGTTCTTACTTGTCGCGCCGTCGGCTATGCGACCGGGAATTTTGGAAGCTTGCCATCACGAACCGCCGTCGGGTCACTTAGGTGTCAGCCTGGTGTTCGCCAGAATCTGTCTGAGATATTACTGGCCTAAATTGTTAGCGTCATTGCCCCATTATGTGAAGACATATCACGAATGTACACGTCTAACCGTTCGGCGTTCTCCAGCCCATAGACCTACCGAAGACTCCATCTCAAGTTGGAATGTACCTTCTCGGACCGTTGCCAACGTCATCGTCGGGGAAGAGACACATCGCAGTAGCGACGGACTTTTCAACGCGATATGCTGAAACTGGCTGCCTTGAGCGAGGAACGGCAGTTGAATTTGCTAAGTTATTTGTTTATAACATAGTCCTTCGACATGGTGCACCAATATTCGTGATTACCGATCCAGGAGCAGCCTTCACAGCTCTGTTGATGCAGTATTTGATGAATTTTATGAAGTTTGATGGCGAGTTATGTATGGGGTGTGTACCTCAGCGGGACTCCAATTTCGCGCCTCTCTAAGAGTACTCCGCTCCATATAACCGCGCCATCGCGAAGCCTACGTGTGGCCTCCGAAATGCGTAGCGGACAGATGCGTGCGAGCTCTGAGAAACGCGTCATGTGGCAACCGGGATCCTTTCCAAGGAGTTTATATATTTTTAATTTTGGAATGGAGGTGGCTCCCCAAAAGTGAAGCCAGTATCCGACATCTCGCCAGAGGCAAAAAGCCCGAACCACCATAGTGGCTGATGCAGAGCGCTGAGTCTGCTCGTCGTGCTAAGGCGAAGAAAGCCTTAGGTGTCTATGTTGGCGGGTGACCTTGGCGAAATTGCGCCGCGAATAAAAATGGCCGACGCCGCAAAGAGCAAAAACACGTAAAAATGATCTGATTGACGCCACATTTCCCAGACAGGTTCCTGTAAGTAAAGTAAATTAGCGGATTTAAAAAAAACTTGCTACATTTCGGTCTGGGTGGGAATCGAAGGCGGGCGCTTCTCTGACGAGCACGGTTCTCTGAAGCCATGGCTACCTTTTTTATTTAAAAAATTATGGGGTTTTACATGCCACAACAACAATCTGATTATGAGGCACGTCGTAGTTGGGGACTCCGAAAATTTGGACCACCTGGGGTTCTTTAACGTGCACCTAAATCTAAGTACACGGGTGTTCTCGCATTTCGCCCCCACCGAAATGCGGCCGCCATGGCCGGGATTCGATCCCGTGACCTCATGCTCAGCAGCCCAACACAATAGCCACTGAGCAACCACGGTTTTTTTTTCTTTATTACACTGAGCAACCACGGCGGGTACCTTTATTTATTTATTGCCGATCTTCGACGTTACACAGAACATACAAACTTGCACACATTTACATATCACACATATTACACACTTACAGCCATTGCTATTCCATGGTTCTGGCTTTCACTCACACTCGTCGTTACGTCACAGCCATCTCGCTATTTTCAAACATACGCAGCGAAATATGCAGCAAAAGCTGTAGCTGGGGGCTCCAGAATAATTTCGACCACCTGGGGTTCTTTAACGTGCACCTAAATTTAAGTACACGGGTATTTTCGTATTTCGCCCCCATCGAAATGCGGTCGCCGTTGCCGTGATTTGCGCCCGCGACCTCGTGCTTAGCAGCCCAACACCATAGCCACTAAGCAACCACGGCGGGCGACGATATGCAGGACCCTGTATATATGAATATATATATATATATATATATATATATATTCGCACGGGGTGTTCTTGTAAGTATAGTCCACAGGGCGTCTGACAGAAGAACAGAATAACGGATCAGTCTCAGCTGGGAAACCGATCGAGCGCACACTACTAGTTCGTCGTCTTCCACACTTCACCGTGCCGGCGCCAATAATCTCCAGTACAATTATTCCCCGCACCGAAAGAAGCCATCCTGGTGACCTAGGGAAAATACAGCATCGGCGGGTCGCAGCATGGTTTAAGCCGTGCTACATGAACTATTTTTCGCCCTCGGCAACGGCGAGCAGAAGACGGCTCGAGCGGCTCGAGCGGCTCGATGACATATTTCAGGGTTGATTATTGCTGCAGTACGCGGTAGGGACCGTGGTAGTTTGACAGAAACTTAGTGGATTGGGTGGGAGGAGTGGCGGGAACTCGAAGCCAAACAAGCATTCCGGGGGATTAGCGGGAACTAGGAGTGAATGCGTCATGGCGTGATTTTTGGCGCCACTGATCTTGGGTGGTGAACGAGCGGGCTAGTTGGCGATATTCTTCAGCATAAGCAGCCGCTTCTGAAACAGGTGTCACTTCAGAAGCGTCAGGACGGTAGGTGAGAATGGTGTTCATGAAGAAGGAAGATTCTCAGCCATAGGAGAAAGAAAGGAGAGAGAGGGTAGTAGTTTGCGGTGAGAGTTATAGGCGTAAGTGACAAAAGCCAGAACCCGATCCCAATTGGAGTGATCCATGGACACATACATTGCAAGCATGTCGTCAAGCGTACGATTGAAACGTTCCGTCATGCCGTTAGTTTGTGGATGGTAGGAGGAAGCGTTGCGGTGAACGATGTTGCACTCCTTTAGCAGGACCTGGGGCCGTATTCTGTAACGCTTCGGTTTTCGAAGGATTCGGTTTGGCGGTGGCGTCACATTGGGGCGGTCCGTTGACGTAATGAAAACAAGTGAAAGGACAGAGACCAATCGGCGCGAAGGTTTCTTTTTGTGGCAGTGAACGTCACAAACCGAGTAAAAATATAGCAATTTACGAGCGCTTCTTGGTAAATAAAAATAATTTGTTCATGGTATTGATGAGGTTTACGTTTTTCATCGTGAAACGCGTGTGAGTTGTACTGGCGGTGAGTGACTTAACGAATTTTGTTTACTTCGGTTGACCAATTTATGCCGCTAGTTGGGACGTCGTACGCCAACTTCGCGTTGCGGCCAAAATACACACTCAAGTTCCTCGCACAGTCGGAGCGCTGTCTCTTTTGAGAATCTGAATTGTCGCCTGAATCCCTCGTCTGTCATCTTAAAGGCGTCTTGTCGACGTCGAGGTTGTCGCTGTCTATCACGGAGGCTCGCTAAAAGCACGATAACAGGCGCCACAGGCACCGCATACGCCGTCATTTTGCTCCGAGTGCCTCGATCTCGCCCGTGCACACGGCACGCACAGGCTCTGCACACGGCACACCGCGCTTCGGATCAGACCGAAGCAGCGCGCGCGGCTTCGCTTCGTAGCAGACGACAAATTCGGTTTCCGCGTGATTGACATGTGCGTGACGTCATCAAAAAATGCGTTCGCGCCCTGAGGCGATGGCGTCACCCAGGCGGCGACCAATCGCTGCACGCAAACCGAATCCTTCGAAAACCGAAGCGTTATAGAATACGGCCCCTGGATGACATTGGAGTAAAATACGCGGCCACGGTAACTTTGTAATTCACGTAGTGCATCGTGTCGCAGAAAGAGGTGGTGAAAAGGGAAGCAAGCGAAGTCTTTCGCGGTGGAAGCGGGCAGCACAGATGTTTCGGCGTACCGTGCGTATTGTGGTCTACGGCAACAATGATGCGCCGGTTACCGTCAGGAGTGCTTGGAAGGGGGCCGTAAGAGAAATGCCAACACGGTTGAATGGTCTGGCAGGGCAGGGTAAAAGTAGCAGGGGACCTGCGAAACACTGAGGAGAGATCACTTTCTACCCCTGTTTCCCTTGAACGGGCCCCGTCCTTACAAACTTCTCCTAGGTCCTACCAATTGTCAGGCGCGATGGTGTATTCCGTCCGGTCCAGGCCGTGAATTTTTCTTCTACGATGCCTTGGGACTAAAAGGCCCCCACCGAGGCAGTTTTTTTTCCTTCGTTATTCAATGGAATATGGGCACGCCATGGTTTAATCTTTTTGCCTGACCCTGTATATGAGCGTATGTGAGGGTGCGCGCGCTACATTGGTGGCCGCCTTATGAGGGCCCCCCCCCCTCCACGGAAAGGGAACTAAGACCTGCTCTACAGCACCTTTATTAACTCTACCCTGATTAAGATAGAGTTAATTAAGGCACTCGAACCCATGTCCTTTGGTAGGAGTCGAACCCTCGACCTTTCGTGGGAGTCGAGCCAATGACATTTGGTGTTCAATAAGGCAACTTTAATTAATGCACAGTTAATTAAGACAGAGTTAAGCACTCGAACCCAAGACCTTTGGTGGGATAAAAGAAGAAATAGGAAGCAACAACGATTTCGAATAAGAATGTCAAGTAGTTTAATGAATGTCTCGTGAGCACGCCAGCTTTCGCCTTCCTTCTCTTTAGCGTACGCTAAAGTGACTGTGAAGTTTTTGATTATGCGCTGTTGCAACAGTGTTTAACTGGTTGTGGTATGCCTTTTGAGGGCATTACAACACCTCGGTAGGTCATAAAGATGACGCTGGGTTTAACGTTTTACTAGTGACATAAGCTCGAGTCATTTGCTCATGTCCGTCTCTACGTCGTGGTATGTTTGCTTAAGTTTCGAACTGCTGGGAAAGTGCTCTTACGTACGCGTATGCCAATATTAAATTTCGGCCTCAAATACTTGCTGGCGCGTCACTTTGTATGATTTTTATATATCGCATGCATGGACTACATGTTTAAAAGGAGAGGACGGGATTTGACCGCTGGTTTGCAGTGGTCTGGGGTTGCGGTCAAACTCTTCTGAGGTGTGTTTGCACGACGACGTAATCGGTTTGGCTTATACCGTGTATATTACGCGTAGCACCTGTGTTTTAATATAATAGCCAGTATAGTGAAGCGTTTAAACCGAGAAGACGTGGACAGGACGAGCGCCGGACTTATAAGGCAAAAGTTGCAAGTCCAGCGCTCGTCCTGTACATTTTTCTCTTGCGTACGCGTCTTAACGTTTGCGTGTTTTCTGCTCAGTCATTTATACGAACCCCTCTAGAAAGAAATTCTTCAGTAAAAGCTGGGCTTGAATACGCAATCGTGAGCCTTGTATTACAAGAAGGCTGCAGAGGCTTTGCGTACACCCCATTGCTGTGAAAAAAAAAGAAAGCGTGAACACTTATTTCAGGGCTCGAAATACTTGAAAATTAATGAACGCAGAAACTAGGCTCCAAAATCAGCTTCTATAGGGAATTAAAAATGATTTTTTTAACACGTATGGCTTAGAAGTGTTTTCTGTTGTTCCTATGTCTGTGTAGCATTTCTCGCTGATATGTTTCAGTTATCGCGTGTTTTACCATACAAATTTTTTTGGGAGCATATAAATATAAGAGAACGTTCATACTGAAGTTCCGAATGAAGCAACCTGTAGCTTCAGCACATGAATATCAAATCAAGTCTTTCAGGATGTTATTAGAGACATCGTTTCCGGCGGCTTTCTGTTGTAAACAATGTGCACCTAAATAAAGAGCAGTTCATATAGTGTTGTGATTATAATAATTCCTCCAGTGACGCCAAGGCCTTTTTAGAACTGTCTGTAACAAAATACAAAGTATTCTGTACAGTTGCTCCGCATGTCTACAGCCATGTGATAGCGCTCAAGAAATTTAAAATGGTAGTCACGCCATAAAATAAAATGTTGGCAGGCGGAAAGTCTATTCGATCTTTATACAGGGTGACTGAACATATCTCACGTCATTTGGCGGCTAAGCAGTGGTGACTATTTATTACACAGTCACATCACAAGAATCTACTTTCTACGGAGATACCATTAATAATTTGCCTAAGCGCGGAAGTACAATGAGCGAAGTGTACCACTGCTAAATTTTCTCGAATCCAGCGGCAACATATAGACGCAGCAATATTTTATGGACAACAACCGCATATGCAGTGAAGAGTCGCGCGACGTTGGAGCCATGTGCACCCCCGTCTTCCTCTAGCAATATGACCTGTGGCAGTTTCACTCGCTCGCGCTGGCGGCTGCAAGGGCTGACACTCCAAAAGAGTTATATAACCTTCTTGCTCCTCTCTCGCACTTATTTTTTTCTGGACACGCCGCGCCATCTAGTGGGGCTGCCGAGAAGTTCACTCGTGGCCTCCGAGACGAAAAGCATGGCACGCTGGTGCATGCGAACGCTGAGAATCGTTCCCTAGCACCCAAGTTGCCGAGAGGTTCACTGAAGAACGGCACATGCCCAGTGTATTCATGGCGCAACTTGCTAAAGCCTCGGGTTGGTATACTTGTGGAACTGCTGTTACGTGGGTACGTTCGATTCCACCCAGCATCGGAGAAATTTCAAGTATCTTTTTTTGTCATTCTGGCCCGGCAAATTGCCAGTGGCACGTACCAAGTTACCCAGCTTGGCGTCAAAGACGTTCATTGAAGAGTGGCACGTACCTACTGGCTAGTGACCCGGTTCTCTCAGCACAGCAGCCCTATGCGCTACCCCTGATTCGACCATGGACTACTCAGGCACCCAGGTAGGCGGGAAAAAGGGTTAGATGCATAGATATATAGGTAGACAGAGAGGCAGTTAGGCCCCGTAAAGTGCGTTCAGTACCATTAAAATGACAACGCTTGAAAGCTGCTGTCGTCTTATTCCGGTTCCTACAATTTTCTACAACTTTCCGATGTCCCGTATGAGGGTGCTGCTGCCGACACGGGTGCGTCGTAGGTTCAACCCGAAGCGGACGCCGTTTTAGTCGCTCGTGTAAAGCCCTACGTTCCTACCTACCCACTTTCCGCACCCCACCAGCGCTTGCCCCGGGGCCGAACTCCATTGCCGGTGTCGCGGTGAAGAAGCCGACTAGCGAACGCGAAGCGGGAATTACGAAGGTTGGCGTTATCAGTTACCGGCGGCCGGTGCTATGTTTTAAGAAAGAGATCAACCTTTCATGTTGGTAAGGTTGCTTTGGCCTGTGTACATGATTCGCTCATGCTTTCGCCACGAAACTATCGTTACAGGTCGGATCGGCAGAAGACGGCTGTGTCTATATTGCCCCCTGAACCTCTCCTCTTTCTTCGTACATTCAATGGCGGCGAACATGCTTGTGTTGATCCCGTGTTTACACAATGGTGGTCTCCCAAGGGTGGAAATCCGACCGCTATAACTAGAAATCTAATGAAGGGGGACAACATTATAGTGTTATCGAAGGTACAATGCAGGTATGCAAGCCTCGCCGCCATTCCTCTCCAATATACATATGCTTCTGCTTCGCAGTGCATTCTCTGTGGTTGTAAGGAGATGAAATATCTGATCACGACAATCGCATCAAGACGTAAAAAAACTCTACATGATCAATCAAGCCTTTTGCTCTGCACCGTTCACCGTGGAATTGCTATGAAGCGGTCCCATGTGCAGCAAAAGATGCTACACAGAAAGATGGTGATATGAAAACGTGCAATCTTATGCAGCCGTGAACATTGAGATGAGCGCCGTGCTTAATGGTCTTACACGTTTCTTCAGCTAAGTTTCGTCAGCAACGCACTTTAGCAAGTTATTAATATTCAAATTACTTTTAAAGAGAAAGTTTCTAGGGGAACCTACTCAGACGCTGTTGTCCGTGGTGGAGGCAGTGACGGCCTTACGCCTACCACTACACATGTGCGCTGTTAAGAAAGCATCATTGTTTTTACTGGACTTTTCCCGGCATCATCGGCTGCCAACTATTTCCCGTAAAGTGTACAGACGCCCGCAATTCCATTCTAAAGCACATGTAATAATGCGCTGCCATATTTACAGCAATATCTCATAAAAAAACTGGACATCTGTAATTTCACTCCACTGGACCGCATAACCACGGTGCAAATATACATCAATTTACCGTAGAAATACAGAAGTCTAATTTCAAGCTTTGGCACCAAAATAACAGGCCGCCACATTTAGAGCAATTGCGCGTAAAAAATACTGGCTTCTGTCATTTCATTTTACGGCACCACAATGACATGCCGTAGTAATTACAACAATTTTGGCACTTTTTCGGTAACTTCCCGAGCTGTGGTTTTCGATAAAAAGAAACTTGCTACACTTATTCTTCAGAATTATTAAAGTATCCCCTTTATAAGAAAAGTGCCCTTTATTACCCTGGCCGCATTCTTCCTGCTTTACCAGGTGCCAGTTAATTTATAGTTTACTAGTTTTACATTTCACCTGAAACAAGAAATCTTAAGCACACTCTGGAAAAGGTGGCTGGCAATAAAACCAAAGCAACAGATGATGCAAACCTGAAAGTACATTAGCCCTTACTTCAAGTATATTAGAAGTCACTGTAGCTGATGATGTATATAGCGTTATATGACGCAAGGGCCAGATATGACGAAAGAGCGCCATGCACGTGCTGATGACTTTCAATGAATCATTTATGAAACGCAGAAATGAACGGTGAATGGTAGATGTAGCATAACTGTAAAGAGGCCTAAAATCAGTCGTAACTTGCGCAAAATGTACCAGTATTAAAATAATGGCAATGACTGCAGATGTGAGCTATGACCATGAATGTTTTGTGACGAAATGATGATGTAATAAAACGTGTAATTGAAAGTAGCACTGGTGCCTCAATAGAGTCCTCGAACGCAAGGGCTGGTTGGCAAGTGCTTTGATAAAATGCTACCGCAGAAAAAGCCTCTGAAGAGAGGATGCACTGCGAGTCTAGGGCGCTGATGACTCGCAATGTGCAGACATCTTAACGAACTCTTAAAACTAACTTGTGGGCAAAAACCGGTTCTATGCCAAGAAACATTGCTGGGTGGAGAAATACCTGTTGTTTGTAAGGTAAAGGGAAGTATTTTTTCGAGGTTCTAATTCCTGACACTGTATTAAAATACAGATTACAGTCAGCCTCTCACGACATTTATTGCACATAGAAGATTCATTACCAGTCAACAGGAGACAGTGTGAGCCATCATCATCACCATCAGCCTATATTTCTTTCCGCTGCAGGACGGACGCCTCTCCCTGCGATCTGCAATTACCCTTGTCTTGCGCTAGCTGCCAACTTGCGCCTGCAGTGTGTGCCATACGTGCGGCCAATTCCAAGACGGCAAAAAGTTACCACGGTTCGTCGGAATTTCGTAATGAATGGCCAATTCCCTAATTGTGGCTCAATTACGTAGAATTTATTAGATGTTTCAGTGTCCCATAAGCGCTGCCAATAGCTCCTAAGGCTTTTCCGCAGGAAAGGCCTCAAACCTAACGCAGGGACAGCTATAGGGAAGGTTTTCCCCTTTCTTGATAGGGAAGTGCCAGTTTCATTTATTTATTTATTTGTTCGTTTATTTATTTATTTATTATACCTCAATGGCCCCAGCGATGGGGTATTAAATAAGGGATGGGCTTGTTTTAACAAAACAGTGATTCGAGAGCAGCATTTAAGTGATGTGCGTCGGAGTAGTGCGTGACGTCGGCAGACAGACCGTTCCAGTCCCTTACGGTTTTCCCAAAAAATGATCGTAGATGGCAGGTAGTCTGCGTCGGGGGAGGATACACGGCTCTTCTGTGGTTAATGCGGTTGGACTGATGATGAGCTGGTAATCTGCAAGCATGTTGCCCTGAATACCTCTGTTACCAGGTACCCAGCATGTTGTCACATGCTGGCTGGACGTATATGCTGTGTACATCACTGACTAGAGCACATTGAGCACAAGAGTTTTGTATTTACGAGGCTACAATAATGATTTTACGACGCTTAAATAGTAACTAAATATAACAATTTTTTGAAGACGCGTGATATGTTTTACTGCAGGCAATAGGGCATAGGCGTCAGCCGTAAGTGTACTTGTTTCAGGGTGCAAGACATCGGATTCAGAAAAGAATGGGCCGACTGCAGCCTACGACATGCCAGCATTTGCTTTTGATGGATCGGTGTAAAATTCCGAGCACGATTGTTTTGATTGAAGTTTAGGAAAACGGGGGGGGGGGGGGGGGGGCATTCGGCTGTGCAGTTCCGGAGCGTGCTTCATGACCTCAACAAACGGCGTGTCACATTCTACAATTTGCCGTTGCCATGGCGGTATCAGTTTTGCCGGGGGCATTACACGATGCTCAAGGAGTAGAACACCCATTTCTTCACCGAGTATTCTCACCAGCAGTGAGCAGGGCTCCCTTGCTCTAGGTCGGTTATAAAGTATAGTGCGGCACACGGAGTATCATTTAGGATGGCGTGACAAGGATGTTGACAGTTTCAATTTATTGTCGGGAAATACGTAATACTGGAGTAAGACCTTTGAAAAGTGAGGAATCACTCGTTTGACTCTACCTAAAGACTTTGCACAGGGCTTGTCCTGAAGGCTCCGGTTGCAAGGCGCAAGCCTAAATGGTGGGCAGGATCCAACATCTTTAGAACACTGGGCGCAGCAGATTGATAATAGATCACACCATAGTTTATGCGTGAACGAATTAGACTTTTGTATAAGTTTAATAAACACTTCCTGTCACTGCCCCATTAGGTGTGTGCCAAAATTTTCAATATGTTAATTGCTTTTAAAGATTTAACCTTGATATACTTTATGTGCGGAAGGTAAGTTAGCTTAGTCTAGACTGGTGCCTAAACATTTGTGTTCCGAGTTACCTGGTATGTGCTGTCCATCTAGTTGTACTTCGGGATATGCTACCAGCCCTCTTTTTCATTTGAATAGAAGACATGAGCTTTTATTCGGATTTATTTTAAAGCCACTTTCAGCAGCCAATTTCAACACTTCGTTCAGGGCTAGTTGAACCTGTCGCTCGCACACTTTAAGGTTAGAGGATTTGTAACTTATATGTATGTCGTCGACGTACACGGAATAAAATATGGCTGAAGGCAATCATGTTGGGAGTGAATATATCTTAACGATAAGGGGGGGGGGGGAGCCTACAGCTGAGCACACCTCCCTGAGGTGCCCCAGTTTCCCGTCTAAATGGACTGGACAGTACATTACCTGTATTCGCTTTTTATAATGTTTAGTGTGTTCCCGCGGATGCCCATTGCCGGCAGGTCTCGCAGGATTCCGTAACGCCACGTTGTGTCGTAGGCCTTTTCCATATCTAGAGATACAGATACGAACCGCTTATGTATGGATGCATCACGAATGTTTGATTCGATACGCACGAGAAGGTCGGTTGTAGACCGGGCTTCGCTGAAAACGCATTCATGAGGATGAAGCAGTATTTTAGAAGTCAGGAAATGCATAGGACGAGGTTTAATAATTTTTTAGAATAATTTACAAAGACAACTCGCGAGTTCAATCGGGTAATAGCTTGTCACAGAGGAGAGGTCTTTCTCCTGTTTACAACCGCAATGGCAATGACATCTTTCCATGCATATGTAAGGTATCCAGCAGCCCATATAGTAGTGTCATTTGAGTATCGTTGTTAAGTTATTTAATCATATCGTACGTGATTCTGTAAGGACAGGGTGAAGAGCTAAGACAAGCAGTCAGAGAAGCTCTCAGTTCGGCGATAGTAAAAGGAAGGTTATAAGGTTCGTTAGGTCTACATTTGCGGTCAATTGCCTTGTGTTCTACAATTTCATTGTGTTTTAGGAATGCCTCGGTACAGTGAATTGAACTGGATACCCCATCCAAGTGTTCGCCAAGAGCGCTGGCCTGGCCTTCCACTGTATCCCCTTGGTTATCGAGGGATAATGGCTGGGTTTGCTGCCTATGAAGTTTTTTTCAGATCATTCCAAGCTTTCGCCTCCTGCGTTTAACAGTTTATGCTTGAGAGAAACCTCTCCCAGCTTACCCTCTTTGCCTGTCTCGGCGTCCGCCTTTCCTGTGACTTGACGTGTTTAAACTCAACGAGATTTTCTGCAGTTGGAAATCGGTGCAATATCGTCCATGCTTTATTTTGTATTCTTCGTGCCTGCTTGCAGATGAGCTGCCCTTTGTTTGAGGAATTCATTTCTTTCCGGCGGCTTTAATAAAAACAGTAAAATACGCTTCTGCGTCATCTATGCTAAAATCGCTGATAAGGTCTCCCGTTATATGTGTTGCTTCTATAAAATGCAACCAATCTGCGGATGGTAGTTTCCATCTAGGGACATGCGAAGGACAGTTTTCTCGTTTTAACAAGTATGGCGTCTTAGGGAAGTGGTCACTTCCCTAAGGATTGTTGATGACACTCCACTCCAAGTGGAGAAAAAGAGCCGCAGAGCCAATCGCTAAATCTATCAAAGGATAAGAATTGTAATAGTGGTTGTAGTAAGTTAGCCCTTTCTTATTCAACCGGCATGCACCATACGTCAGTAGAAAATTTTCCAATAGTCTACTTCTCGAGTCACAGCGGGAGTCTTCCCACAGACTGTTGTGGGCATTGATGTCGCCAACAACAACGTAAGGTTCATGGAGCTGATTAATAGGGTAGAGAATTTTCTCTTGCTGAGGTGATAACCCGGAGGAATGTATATAGACCAGACAGTAACCAATTTATTGAATAGAATTACGTGTACTGATACTGCCTTGAGGGGCGTCTGAAGGGCTAAATGCTGACAAGCTACGGACTTGTCAACAATTATTGCTACACCGTCGGACAGGGCAAAAGCATTATTACCATTTGCGGAAAGTGGCATATTGCCGGAGAAAGTTTGCTTGCGTGGGCGTTAAATGTGTCTCTTGAACACACAGCGCTCTTGGATTATACTTATCTATGGATTATACTTATTTTACTTTCTGTGCTTGGTTTGTGTGTCTTTTTTGGAGCGGTTTAAAGATTTGCGCAGCTCCTTAGGCGCTAGCTCTGCCATTTGGCTGGGAGTCATATCCATCGCCTCTTGCGGGGGGCTGGACATCCGCTCTTGCGAGCTGTTTCTTCGCGGGGAAGGCCTCGTCTCGAGAGTCGAAACCCTGGAGGACACCTGCCCGGAGGTTTAGGCGCCTGTCTTGGATGGTGCAGCAGCAGTAGCTGCACCACCAGCTCACCACTAGTTCACGGCGTGTGGGTCGGACAGCCCTCGGAGACCTGACGCGCTACTTTCGCGAAGCTGTTTAACGGCAGGTATGAGACCCGTGTTCGGGCCAATTTAAATGGAATATTCTCTTTCTCTTTGATATTTACTATTTATTTTTCTTTCTTCCATGATCCGTAGGACCGCGAGTAGGCGGCGTACTTACCACAGTTCACACAGTGGAGAATGTTTGCACAATTTTCAGAGTGTTCGTTTGGCGGTCTCTGCAGTTCTTTGAATTGTGGTCAAATTGCTCGCACTGAACGCACGGCAGAGAATTTGGAACATACAGTCTGACCCGGATATTGACAAACCCGGCCTCGATTGTCTCGGGCAATCGAAGATGAATCACTTGAGCCGAAGATAAGAATAAGGTGCTTTGTCTGGATTTCTTTCCTACCGCGCCTCATCTCAATTCGTTTTACTTTGGTCACATTTTGCACTTTCCAACCTTCCAAAAGTTCTGCCTCGGTCAGTTCTGTCAGATCGTTATCGGAAATAACGCCGCGAATGTGTTCATAATTGGATGTGAGGTCACGGTAACTGGAATGTTCGCAGAAGAGACAAGGTTCTGTAGCTTTTCATATTGCTTCTTATCATGTAGTTCCAAATGAAGGTCACCACAAGCTAGCTTTGTAGTTTCGTAACCGGGGCCTATAGTATCACTTAGACATTTCGCAACAAGGAAAGGTGAGATGACTCTCACGCTCTTTTCTGGTTTTTCAGAGTGTATCACATGTTACCTTCCAAAGCTTTCTCGTTGGTGTCCAAAAAATTAAAATGCCTCGGTGCGCCCTCGTTGTTGAGGGCAATCAGGGAGCTTCGGTGAAGAACTATTTATAAGGAATCTTCAGTTTTTGGCAGCAACGCCAGCCACTCACCATGGAGCCCAATGAGGGGATGCTGCAGAATGTGTAAAACAGGTTCTGAAAATCCCAGCTCTACGTTACTCCTATCACCAAATATGGTATACCCAAAGTTGGCTACCCGCACAAGGTTAAGCCTCGCTGCCTGAAAAATTACAGGAGGTAGAGAGGAGAATACGGTAAATATTGGAAGTGGGAAAGAAAGTGGAAGATTGAAGAGGACTGGAAAAGGCAACCATCGATTTGCCTCCAGATAGGTTAATCCGGGGGTGCCGTCCATGTGAAGCAGAGGCCAAAGAGGCGTGTTGCCTCCGCGGGGGGGAGGGGCTTAAAGCTCCGAACACCCTGCATCGGTTCAACTCCCAGGATCTCTCTTTCCCCAGACACGGCTAAGCCGCGCACGGCTACACGCTGGAGGGTCCAACCGTCATGTGCTGGGGCACTTGGTGTCGCAACACACCAAACGCCTGCAAACGCAGGCGGCCCTGCGGGGGTCCCTGCAGCTCATGAAAGAAGCTGGGAAGCAGTCTAAACAAATGAGCAAGGCAAATTGATAGACAAAATAGTGAACAAGTGTCATTGACTAGTGTTGGGCTAAAGTGCACCAATAGATACCAATGCCTTTGATTAGCAATCGCTGTTAGACCATGCATTTGAAACGATGTTAACGTGTCCCACGATACACCGGAACCACTGACAAAAAAAGCCTTAGCTCATTTCTCTTTCATGGCAGTAGTTTCACAAATTTAGGACCCTAGCTACAACATACACAAAAAGAAAAGAGGACCGCAAGCTTGGTATGTACGTCTGACATACTAATTGCAATGAAAGCATGGACAGGTACCTTATTCTAGAATACTGACGGGTAACGTTTGCATGTGCAGAAATGCTGTTGAATTAAACGTCTATGTTAAATAAGTGAGAAGGTAGAAAGTAACTGCTTTATTGCACAATAGAGTTTGCTGGCAGTGTTTACGAAAAACAGGCATTTGATGCTATATATAGTTTCAATGTTGGTGAAGTCTATTGGTGTAGTCTATATTGCCATTGGACAGAGTATAAGAACCGGAGCACGAAAATTTTTGCGTAGTGTCCCGCTGTCACTACGCCACAATTCATTTTAATTTTGATACTCGAAAATTATTGAGCTAGAAAAAACAGATATCATACGAAAATGCCCCATTCGGCTTCTGTGATCCGATGCTCAAAGTTTAGCAGCTTTTCATGACCCCGTGGTTTTGACGCTCATTTTGTTACACGACCTGGGTTGATCCCAAGGAGTGCTCTGGAAGGAGTTCAGCCAAATACAAAAGAAACGTGAAGCCGAAGTTCTTAAAGTTATGAAATAGGGTGCAATATGGTAAAATTTCACTTATTGCATAGCAAACCCAATGAAAGAGCACAATGCGAATGTGCTCTTCATTGGTAAAAGGCACACTTCATTGGTAAAGGGCAGACAGCTGATGCTGTGAAGAATGCACTGATCTCTTTGTTTATAAATAGTGTTTTGCTGAAATATTAGGTAAACTACAATAAGCGACCGAGTTTACTTCTCACTGAAACAGTCAAGTTCGCATTTCTGATAAGATGAACAAAATTACATGTTCCGTTCAGGTGCGAAATTTTTCACTAGCATACGCGCTTTATCATAAATATAAGGGATATTGGGCTCTTCTTTCTTTCAGATTGAGCCACGCATTTTAGCGCTGTTGGTTGCCCACTTTTTCAGCTTCAAGCCTGCGCGAGCAAATAAGTGTGTGGCATTATCATGCAGCTGTCGAGGAGCACTATTGTTCTTAACTCCAGTCAACATGTCGTCTACATAAAAACATTCTGGCAACTTTAGCGCAGTAATCTTATAAGTCTCAGAGCCATGCAGGAAATAGTATTGTACATTCGCGCTGAGTGGAAACGGGTTCTAAGTACGCAAAGTGCCGATAGGAACACGAGTCATGCGATACTCTTTGACTCGCGTTAGGTCTTTTATTCGCCGGGCGTATTTTCAAACCACATCGCAGCGAATCTCGGACGACCCTCTCCACGGTGATCCGAATATTATGCATACAAAAATACATTTTCAACAAGTAATTGTTGAGGTTCGGGCCTTTCTCCAGATGATCATTCAAGTATGTCGCTCCAGCAACATGCGATGACGCATAGAAAACGACCCGTAGGTTTTTAGTTGTGGAAGACTTCTCGATTTCATGATGTGGCATGTAATACGTCTTGTCCTTGGATGTGTCGTGCGGAGGTACTGGTTCTGCATGATAATCCTTGAGATACTGCATTATCACCGTATTGTACTGAAGTAGATCTTCACTCTTGGACATTCCGCGGAAGAGGCACTGTCATCTTTTCATTGCTACCGACCGGTTGTCTTTAAGTTCGACGTCAAGCACCTTTCAGGGGAGGCTTACTTCGTAGCGATGGTCGCGCCGCTTAATTAAGCTTGTTGGTAAATTTTTTTTCAAAACAGTATTATCATATTCGAATGAATGTAGCTGATCAGTTATACCGATACTCTCAAGCTGCCAGAATTTCTGCAGTTATGTTCACAGATCGTCGAACATGCAACACAAAGTTCGAAGTACACACACATTTGTCTGCGTTCGTTCATTGAGACATCTGTCATTGCTTATTGGACATTACAATAGCCACCCCAGTGCCGACCTCCTAGAGACCAGTTCTTTGTTGGTCTCATGCCATGTCACTTCTTCTCTTAATATTTTCCAGATCTGATCTGCCCAGATTAGCAAACTTATTCCTGGTTCCTATAGTGTTCCACGATAAGCAACCGCGTCAGCGAGGGGCCTACAGCGATTCTCTATTATCTTGAGAAAGTCGTCATGTGAAGTCTCCATAATGTCCTTGCAAATGTTCGGGGTTTCAATAGCCCCAATTTCCACAACAGTCCCGTCAAACTGACTCTACAATGAAAGTTTAACTTTCTTTCGTCGTGTACCACGGCTGCGACTTTGATGGCCGAAGACGCGTCTGCACAAGTCAACTTCATCTATGAATTCAAGCTTCAGTTTCCGCGATATTTCTCGGCTAACAAAAGTACGTTGGCTGTCACTATCAAGAGTGCCTCGAACGTAGCAGCAAATATTACGGCCCCGCATCTATGCTCTAAACGTCTGAAGTAGAATAGCAGTGTCAACTCTGCAATGGTTCTTGTTGCCTACTTGCCTGATGCTTGACTACTGCTTCATTTCAGGTTTAACCGCCTGCGGTCTGTTCATATAACACATAGATGAAGCATTTCTGCCGGCGCAGTAACTGCAACTAACCTTGCGGCGGCAATCCTGGGCCCAATTTCCTTTGCTACTGCACCGGAAACAGCACCCGCTTGCCGGGAGCAGACGCCTTTTCTCGTTGTGGTCCAAGGTGGCGTCGCACTCTGATGGTACATGATTCTTCTCGTAAAAGACACATGTTACAGTGGCACTGTTCTTAAGCACTGTTGCCGAGGAAGCTGGTGTATTTCGGGGGCCGGATCAGGCAACATGTATTGCCTACTGGACGCCAATAGTGGAGCGTGTGCTGTTCTCTCCCTGCAGTCAACCTCGACGCGAAAATACTGCAGGAGATCTTCAAGGTCTTCCTCCACTGTTGGCCTTAGGTTCCCATCGTTATTTGCCTCAAGGCTGCTGTGTGTATGGTAATTTACCATGACATCTTGATTGATGGATATTGTTTTTTGGCGCAAGGGCCAGAAATGGCCAAAGAGCGCCATGACACATGTTGAAGAATGGCAGTGAGAATAGCTGAATGTGGTGGAAATCAAGTAGCTGTATAATGGCCCAAAATAATCGCTTTGAATGGTGTAAGATATGTATGTATTAAAATAATGTCAATGAAAAGTGAGTCCTATGGTTATAAAAGTACTTTATGAAGAATTATATACTAAATCGTGTTAACTATAGCAGCACTAGTGCCTCTGCAGAGCCCTTCAGCGCAAGGGCTGCGAGGCATGTGCTCTCTAAGTGACTGTATTGCAGCTACAGCCTCCAAGGAGAGGCTGTGCTACAAATAGCCTTGCCAACTGATTTCTATGGTATTCGTTTCGGCTAAGAACTTGAGTACTGACTTAAATTAGAGGGTCATTGCTTAAAAAGAACACCGGGTGCAAATGTACATTATGACGGCATAAGGAAGCGAATAACTCTTTTCTCTCCTCTTTTAATAATGGGCACTGAACGAGAACACGAAGGACTGTAAGCCTATTGCCACACCTAGTGCATGTTGGAGGGCTAGTTCCAGTTAGAAGATACGACTGAGTGCTGTAGGTGTGCCCAATTCTTAATTTACAGAGCAGTACTTCCTGGTGTCTTGTTTTCTCAGAGATCCAGTTCCCTATTTTGTGTTTGATTAGGTACAGTTTGTTGGATACCTGAGCGTCCCACTGCCCCTGCCAATATTTCCGTAGTTTATAACATAAAAATGGCTTTAAGTCTGTGTACGGGACAGGTATATTAATGTTTGCATCACAAAACACTATAGATGTAGCCCTTTCGTCAGCAGCAACGTTGCCCTCTAGGCCTCTATGGCCAGGCACCCAACAAAGAACAATTAGTTGGTTCGGCATGCATGCTGAGCATAGAAGGTTGTAGACTTCATCAAGGATAGAGTTTTTGTGTTTTCGTGGACTTGATATGCCACTGAGAACGCCTAATAAATCTGTGAATATGACAGCCTTTATTATACCAGCTTGTTTTATATGTTTCAGAGCAGAGAGGATCGCGTATGCCTCCGCTGTGAAAATGCTGGTGTTTGGATTTAATGAACCGGATGTTGAAAATGATGGTCCCAGAGCTGCATAAGCTACACCATGAGTAGACTTTGAAGCTTCTGTACGCGTATAAAACTCCGCGCAGGAGTACTTTGCCTGGACTGCGAGAAAGTGTGAATGCATATGCACCTCAGGCGCATGTTTCGTTATTGTGACAAAAAAGATCTCACACTGGATAGTCTGCCATTGCCAAGGTGGTGCAAGAGAAGTGGGACTGTTTCTCGATGTTGAATACCAGTTTTATTAGCCAGTTGTTATAAGCGCACAGACAGAGGAGCTCGAACAGATGGGCGGTTGCGGTGAAGTCTTGCAGAAGACAAGTACAGTTGATTAACACGGTTGTTCGTTATTCGCTTTACATTTCTAAAAGTTGGAGAAGCTTAGATATATTCTGCGTAGTTGTAATGACCATTCGTTCGCGTTGACATACAGACTTTCCACAGGGCTTGTCCTAAATGCACCTGTTGCCAGCCGTATACCGAGATTGTGGAGTGGGTCCAGATTTTTGAGAGCCCTATCCGATGCGGATTGGTACACCATAGCTCCGTAGTCGAGGCGTGATCGTACAAGACTCTTACACAGGCTAAGCAGACAGCTCCTGTAACTGCCCCAGTTTGTTCGAGAAAGTAGCTTAAGCAGGTTCATAGTCTTCAGGCTATGAACCTGCTTAAGTCTTTAAGATATTTCAAGTGGGGAATAAAATTAAGTTTTGTGCCCAAGATAATACCTAAAAATTTGTGTTCAAGGCTGACCGATAGTCGTTCTCCATTAAGGTCAATAGCGGCTTCTGGTGATATACCTCTCTTTCTTGAAAAGAGAACACATGTGCTTTCTTGAGCGTTAAATTTAAAACCATCTTCTTCTGACCACTGTGAGAGTTTGTTTAGGCCAAGCTGTAGCTGTCTGTCGCAGATGCTAAGATTTCACGACTTAAAACCTATCTGTACATCGCCCACATAGACCGAGTAAAAGACTGTGCGAGGTATGATGGTATGTGAGGAGTTCATTTTTACAATAAAGAGCCTTCAGCTCAGCACTCCACCCTGCGGCACACCTGTCTCCTCTGGGAATGGTCGAGACTGCACATTGTCAACTCTAACACCAAAAGTTCTGTCAGACAGGTAGCTCTCAATAATGGTCAGCAAGTTGCCGCGTATACCCATTCCAGAAAGATCCCGAAGGATCCCAAAGCGCCACGTATTATCATACGCCCTTTCCATATCAAGGAATACCGATACGACAAGCTGTTTGTGGATAAAGGTAACCCGGATGTACATTTCTATGCGAACAAGCTGGTCGGTCTTCGATCTACCTTCCCTGAAACCGCATTGGCATAGGGCTAATATTTTGTTGGATTCATGATAGTGCAGCACGCGTTGATTCACCATCTTTTCAAAGAGATTGCATAGGCAACTTGTCAACGCTATAGGCCTATAGCTGTTTGCCAAGGAAGGGTCCTTACCCTATTTCAGAATGGGAATTATAATGGCATCTTTCCAAACCGAGGGAATCTGGCCGGAAAACTATGTGCCATTGTAAACAAAAAGAAGGGGTTTTTTGTGTTTCAGATGGCAAGTGCTTTAACATTTCATAATTATGTTGTCAGAACCTTGGGCAGATTTGTTTCAGCCATTTAGTTCTGCTTGAAGCTCTGCTATGCAAAATGGTCCATTGTATAGCTCGCCTTTTGCACTTTTTCGTTCTAATGGCTGCCGTTATATTCGTGTTCTGTGTCTTTGCAATGTATCAGACTAGTGCGACGAGCAGGATATGAGTTCAAAATGTGCGCCTAGAAAGTTCGCCTCGTCTTCCATGCTATATGCCCCTGAGTGCAGAGTTGTGAAAGTCTATCACATCATTCTTTTCAAACACTCCCTCAAGGAAACCAAAATCCTATACTGCACGATTCAGTAGAAAAGATCCTCCACATCAACAGAGAAACCGCAATTAAGTATGTCATGAATTTACCAAATAGCGCAACGTCAGACGAAGACTAAGGGTAGCGAGTAAGGTTGCTGGCTTTTTATTCTGTTCACTCTATTCCAGATCTTTGTCTCATCTGTGTAAGAATTAATTCTTGGTGTGTATTTTTGTCAATTTTCTCTTCTAGCTTGCCGGTGCGTTATCCTTCCCTGAGATTTGACATGCTTGAAATTAACCAGGTTTTCTGCGGTCGGAAAATCGCGAAGCAACCCCGATGCTTTGTTTTGCTTCTTACGCGTGTTATGACAATCATCGTTCCACCACAGAACATGGCGTATGTTAGATGATCCGCCTGGTTCTGGGATACATTTGGACGCGACATCTATCAGAAAAATGGCGAAGTATTCAACCGCAGCGTCCAGGCTTACAGCAGAAATGTCAACCCTCGATATGAGAGTAATTTTCGGAACTGTTTCCAATGGTCTGAATCTTGAGTCATGACATCTTCAGGGATGGCTTTCGTTAACACTTCAGCGAGCATTGCTGTTTATGACAATGCAGGAACTCCGAGACATCTCAGTCCCCTTATATTCACCTCTACTAAATCGTATAGGTTCCGAAATCCCGTGAGATGGGTCGAAGAGCTCACCGGAGTGAGGGTACGCAGGTTCTCGGGGTACTTTGTCTCGATGATGTTGGCGTTCCCGAAACGTTCCTTGGGAATCTCAATGACAGCGTTGTAAGTGTTCTCGACAGTAAGGATCCCTGTGACAGCTTTGACTACCCGGCCGTCCAGAATAAAGCGGAGATATTGGAACTTGTCGATGTCACTGAGACGGGAGTTCTCATGCACGTTGTGGCGGAACAGATCCCAAAACAGCTGTCACTTCATCATCGATCTATCGAACCTCAGGAGGTCCAGTTTGGGCAGAGGCACACCATGACGGATGGCAACCATTTTAAAGTTCTTTGACACTTTGTGCACCTAAGGTACAACCTCAGGCCATAACTTCGGACGTGGAGCACCTGCCCTTACCCTTCATGTTCCATGCTTTATTATTTAATGCGAAAGCATTATATGCCGCATTAGGCGAAAATCCATCGGCGTCGGCGTGACCAAAAGATGGTACCAAAAGTGGCTGACGGCGCAAAGAGTAAAAACACGTGAAAAAGCTATAGGATTGACGTCAACTTTCTCAGGGAGTTTACTGTAAACAAAGTAAATGAATGGCTTTGAAAAGAAAATTTGGTACATTTTGGTCTGGGTGAGAATCAAACCCTCGTCTCCGGGATGCGAGGCAAGCCCGTTTCTCCGACGCCATGGCGGCGCCCTGGTTCTGGCTGACTAAAGGTGTGCCTAGCGCGTGCACTCATGAGCGCGCTCATGACGTTCCGAGGCCTACAAATAGTATAATGCTTTTGCTTTACCACTTCTTCGTCCTCTTTTCTGTGGTTTTAGGTGCCAAAACCAGTTATTATTATGAGGCACGCCGTAGTGGAGGGCTCCGGATTAATTTTGACCATCTGGGGTTCTTTAACGTGCACTACAACGCAAACACACGGGCGTTTCACACACGTAAGCAGTCTTAAATGTCTGCCGAAATTATTGCAGAAGTGTCTCGGTTACATCATTCACGGCCGACGAAGTGAAGACAGCTGCCCAAAAGGTGGCCTACGTTGCTTGTGAAGCTAGAACACATTTTGTGTGAGCACGATTTGCGGAGAGCCGATTCCAGGGAAAGCGTAGATACTGCTCGTTTCACCACCCTGGGGTGCGGGGAATAACATGATAATAGTTGCTTTCAAGTACGCTGCTGATAAGCCCAGCAGACATGACCTTCATCAAAAGTAATCCTTAATTGTAAGAACTGCAGGTAGTCCATGCGCGAAAACAAGTCATTGACTTCAATGTTAAAATCTTCTAAAATGATAGCGTGGGATGTAACATCACCCTCTTCGTTTAAAAGCACTAAAATCATCAACACATCTAAACAGCCTTCATTAAAAACACGTTCCAATGACATATCAATAAAAGAAATTAAAAAATGTCACATAAAATCGAAGGAACACATGAGAGAATTCACACCCTCGAACGCTGCATAAAGGACTGCTTCTTAATATTATTAAAAGTGACACTGAAATAAAACTCAAGTAAAGTTAAAACGTTTTCCACTGATAGGCGTGCAGAGTTGTCAAAGTCAATCACATCATTGTTTTCAGTACACTCCCTGAAGGAAACCAAAATCTTATACTGCCGGATTCAGTAGAAAAGAACTTCCACATCAACAGAGAAACCGTAAATAAGTATGTCATGAAATTTACCAAGTAGCGCAACGTCAGACGAATTCTTCACGTGGAATAGATCGTACACCTCGATCAATTTTTACTTTTTTCCATAGGAACAATTTCACGTTGTGCTGCCCCACCCCCCACTCGCTTACACATCTTCTAAAAGGAATCTCCGGCTTATGTGTTTTAGCGGTTACGTGTTTTCCCTCGACAGCAATGCAAGAACAACTAGCCGAACGATTAATTTTTATTGAGGCGACTAGGTTCATGATTGCCAAAGTTGCATTAACAGATTGGAAAAGGGCTGGCCCCCATTTTTACACATTAATTATTTGACTGAAATTACCAGAAGAGGCAGCTTTTTTAGACGTCGTCATGGTAGTTTGATTTGCAACTCTAATCTGCAAGCATGGTGCACGAGAGATGGTTACTATATAAATATTCCTGACTTTTTTGAGTTTGAAAATTTTACACAAGTGCTCGGTTCAGCCCATCCACATACATCCTCCTACATACATACTCATGTCAAGAAACAATGAATGAAAAACATTGACTGTGACAATAAGCGCACTACAGAGAATTTGCGTGCCCAAAATCGTGTCTTATACACAGGTGCGGATTGCATAGTCAGTACATGCTTGAAATTATGCAAAGTGTTGAAAAGCATACACAACAAGGAACGATGAAAAACAGCTGCTCTGCTTACACAACTTGAATATGTAAAAAAATAAGCGAGAGGCGCATTGTTCAACACAGGCGAATATGGATTTCTATAGCTAGTAGCGGCATCTGTCCCGAAAGGATAACCTTACAAGCGCGTTTCTAGAGCGTCGCTTTCATTATCTTCAAGCTCCGTGCCAAAATTGGCTGGAAATCTCTGAAAAACTGCACAATGCCTCAGCGCGTCTCTAGATTTTTTTTCTCTCTTTTTCATGACCATTCATCCTATTCCGGTGGCACGTGCGCTCCGGCGAATCTCTTTCTAATTGGCGTCCATGCCCGGCACAGTGTAGCATACGACGTTACCAGAATACTTGAAACAGGCGTTTCAGCACCTTGTACGGCAACTTCGTCTTACTTCACTCCAAATTCGAGGGCACAGTTTAGAAACTTGTTAGGGCCTGAAAAAAGTCGCAGTTTCGCCCGAAAGTCGAAGCGTCGATTGCGATAGCAAATTAGTCGACAGCTATACGAAGTAAGTATAGTCCTTTTACCGGCCATATAAATCTGTGAACATTCGCTTACTGACTAAATTAACAAGGATGGTGTCATGCGAGCACAGGTAAACGTGAACACATCTTCCTCGATTACCGCGGAAACTCGCTGCCAAAATGCTGGAGTGATGAAGCGCGCAGCAGCAGCGAGCGAATTGACCTCCGTGCTGTCTCGCTTCAACGCGAGCGTCAAAAACACAGCGCATACAAAGCTACCGGCATTCGGCGCACTTTGTCCACATCGCTGATCGTTTTGAACATGAGGCCCTCGTGGGCACGCAATTTTTCCACATCGCAGATCACTTTCAAGATACGGCCTCCGCGCGTCCACGCCGTAAGCAGCAGCCGCCAGAGTAGAACGTCCCCCCCCCCCTCTCCCTCGCCTCCCCCCCCGTACCTCGCGAGCGAAAGAAGACAGGGCACTTCCGCCCCGCGTTCCTCCTTCGCAAGCACGACATTGAGCCGAGATCGTCAGCGTACCCTCGCAATCTTTCACTCGCACACACAGCGTACGGCGTGTGGCGACAATTTTCTCGTGTTTGGACTTTATACGGAACATCTCAGCGACAGCGATGGCAGAAATGCGCTTCGAGCGCTCATAAAATTACTATCGCAATAAAACTAGATGCACGAAATGACGGATGGCAGCAATTTTGAGTTTCTGGAACACCTTGTCCAAATACGGTACAACCCCTGGCCTCAACTTCGGACGTTGGGCCTCTGCATTCACCTTTCGTACTCCATGCTTTACTTTTTTGCAGAAGTGTCTCGCCTACAGCGTTCCCGACCATCGAAGGAAGGCCAGCTGCCAAAAGGCGGCCTACCTGGCTTGTGAAGTTCGACCACATTTCGTCTGAGCACGATTTGCGGAAAGCCGATTCCAAGCAAAGTGTAGCTACTGTTCGTTTCAACCCCCTTGGAGTGCAGGGAATCAGAGCGTAATATTTGCTTTAAAGTACGCGGCTGATAAGACCAGCAGATATAACTTTCACCAAAAGAAATATTTAAATCTAAGAACTACAGGCCCGTGGGGTCAGGTAACTCCTGCACAGGAACGAATTCTTGACCTGGAATCTTAAAAGCTTCTAAAACGATAGCAGTGGACGTAAGATCACCCTCTTTGTTTAAAAGCACTATAATTCAGCAACCTATCTAAAACCTTTAAAACTGGCCCGCCATTGAAAACACGCTCCATGGACCTATCAGTATAAGACAAAAAAATTACACATAATAACGGAGCACCATATGAGCCAATTCAACCGACCTCCATGCCGCAGAAAAGGTTGCTTCTTAAATATAAGAGAAGTAACACCTAAAGAAAAACTGGGTAAAGTTAAACAGTTGTCCACTGACAGGCCTGCAGAGTTCTGAAAGTAAGTCACATCATTGCTCTCATAGACTCCCCTAAGGGAAACAAAATTTTATCCTGCGACATTAGGCAGAAAAATCTTCCAAATACACAGAGAAACCATAATTATTGACGTCATTAAATTTAACAAATTGCGCAACCTCAGACGAATTATTCAGATGGAAGGCATCGTATATATCGAGCCTCTAACATTTTTATAAGGAACAGGATTTGGAGCCGGCACGCCGGCCGACATGCAGCTAGCACCACTGTTGGTTATGCGGGTCGTTATTGCAATCGGATCAGCGGTCCTGCTCGGCGTGGATGGAGAGTGGGCACTGCTTCCGCCACCGCCGAAACCGTCTTTATCAAGCGAAATCGGATGGGCCACGGCGACAACCAAGTTCAACAGCGGATTGCCAGTTTAACCGGTTTGCATTATCGTTTGGATGAGGCGCTCGTCGACGACGACCTACCACTCTCTGTTGAACATCGAGGACCACGTGACATCAGCCGAACCTACTTAAACGCGCAGCACTTTGGCTTCGTGGGATTTGGAGCTGGCACGCTGGCCGAAATGCAGCTAACACCACTGTTGGTTATGCAGGTTAGTATTTACCATCCCATGCAACTTCATGGTCCGCTATGTGCGTTGCCGGTTCCTCTCATGATAAGTGCTACTGCGCACCGTCGCAGCAGAATGTGCGCGCGATTGTCTTGTTGAAATTTCCCCCTCATTGTAAAGCCAGCGCTGTGCTTGTTTATTCTTTTGTTACTATCGGAAGATGTCGAGCTTAATCCTGGACCTCTCACTGAAACAGCAATGGAGGTTCTCAAAAGTTTACAAACTGGTCAGGCAACAACCATGAGCAAGCTAGATACCATCGATACCAGGTTAGCCAAACACGATGTCTTGCTGGCGGAAGTAAACAGTAGGCTTGGTGTAACTGAGGAACGCGTTGAAACGGTAAATAAATTAGTGTCGGATCAAGCAAATGCAATAAGATCACTTAAACAACAAGTATTTGACGTGCGAAACAAAAACGCCGATCTCGAAAACAGAAGTCTTGTCTTCTCTAGAATAGACGAGGGAAACCATTCTGAAACGTGGATTCAATAAAAAAAAACTTGGTTAAAAGTATTTGCAAAGCTAACCTTGGGATAGAACTGAATTTGATACAAAGGGCACACCGTGTGGGTCGTTAAAGAGACGGGTTCAAAAGGCCAGTCTTAGTAAGTTTTTATTCATATAAGGAGAAACAGGATGTCCTCTCAAATGCTAATAAGTTCAAGGGGTAGCCCTACAGTGTGGATCGGATTATTCATCCGAGACCCGATACATACGGAAGCGTCTGTGGGAATGCGTAAAAGAGAAAAAAACAGACAGCAATAACAAGGTAAAGCTAAACTTTGACAAACTCGGTATTAACGGAAAGACCTTCCCGTGGGACAAAGACAAAAAGGAAGTGTTTCGTTCGGCAAACAATGATGCAAGAGAAATGAAAAGAAACAAGTATGCCGTGACCTCGTTGCTGTTGGAGTGAACTGTAGGAGTATAATAAGCAAAGTCGATGAATTAGCTGGTCTGATAGAGTCCGTTAAGGCTGACATCGTTTTTGGCACAGTATCGTGGCTGAACCCGTATATCGTGGATAGTGAAGTATTTTCTAAAGAATTCATTGCTTACCGGAAGGACAGGCCTCGCCTTGGTGGATGGGTGTTTTTGTTAATTCACTCTTCTCTTGAGTCATCTATGCCAGATCTTGATACCGACGGTGTTGAATCAATTTGGTGCCGATAACCTACCTTCTCCTACCTTCTCGTACACAGTTGCATCATTCTAACGACCACAGACTTCAGATTTAAAACCGTTACACTGTTTGTATGACATTGTTTCGGAGGCATCTCGGCAGCCTATTTTGCTTGCGGGTGATTTTAACTTACCTGACTTGGAATGGCTAGAAGGCGAGTGTGTATGCAAAGTTGACAGCTGTATTTACTTAAAAATGAAAAAGATTGTAAACGCCTTTGGACTATTAAAGTGCGCCTATGCTCCAACTCGGAATAGTAACATTCTAGACCTTCTCTTCTGTAGCTCACCTAACTTTATTAGCTCGGTTCATATTATACAAGAAATAAGCGATCATCCTGTCATTGCACTCATTACAACAGATATTGACCTATCAACGTCACCCGCATCAAAGAGTTTTTTTTTTCTAAAAAGTTGAATATTCTAGTGTCTCTCAGGAGCTCCTCGATCACTTGCCGGTTTTTTAATGTCTTGCCGAGGATTACGACATCCATGAATTATGGCGGGTATTTAAAGATAAACTCCTTCAGCTTAAGGACAAGTATGTTCCAAGCATAGATTCCACCAGATTAAAAAAAACGTAAGAAACCCTGGGTGAATTGGCGTATTCTCAGAATAATTAAAATGCCATTTAATATACACGAAAAAACTAAAAGCATGAATCCCATAAATAAGTTATCTGAAGTAGCACAGGAGTATAAGTTTGCTATAAAAAATACGAAGGAAGAGTACTTTAAGACATTCAACGACAGAATGAAAACTAATCCTAAACATTTTTGGAAGTTTTTAAAAGGATGCGGATTAGATTTTGTAGAAATAAACGAAAGCGTTTGTAATCAACAACTAATTACTAGACGATACCGAAAATGCAACGTGCTGGAATACATACTTTAAATCTATCTTCCTACCTGAGTCCAACCATAGCCCTACACCACATGCAAGCACACTTTCTTTAACAGAACAAGTTGAATTAAGCGCTAGAGGCATCGAGGCACTCCTAAAGATCATAGATGAAAACAAAGCAAACGGTCCAGATTGTATATCTCCACGTATACTAAAACAGTGTGCTACACCTATCTCGACGTACCTTTATCTGATGTATGTGAAATCACTATCCACAGGGCTCTTACCTGATGATTGGAAAACCGCTCAAGTTGTACCTATTCACAAAGGCTGCTCGAAAAGAGATGTAGCGAATTACAGGCCTATCTCACTAACATCCATCTCGTGCAAAAGCATTGAGCATCTTTTATATACCGAGATAATGCGTCATATAACAAATAATATTATACTAATCAAAGAACAACTCGGGTTTCAGAAAGGTCTATCTTGCAGAACTCCATTAATTGAGTTTTACCATGAATTGGCTTTCGATGTTAACGAAGGAAAGCAAACAGATTGCGTCTTTTTAGACTTTCGCAAGGCATTCGACACAGTGTCACGTCCACTTCTTACTAAATTTAATATGTTAAATATTACCTGAAGTGTGCTCGCATGGATTGAAAATTATGTGCCTCAGCGTCGACAATGTATTGTTTTGAACCGCAAAAGCTCGGCATACGTTGATGTGACGTCAGGAGTCCCACAGAGCTCAGTCTTAGGGCCCCTTTTGTTTTTACTTTATATAAATGATATTTCTGTGGGTATTTCTTCGTGTATACGGTTGCTTGCCGACGATTGTGTTGTTTATAGGAAAATTAAGAGTGAACAAGATGCTGCCATGTTACCATTAGACTTAGAACGTATTAATACTTGGTGTTCCGTGTGGAAGATGAATTTGAATTAAAAAAAGTGGTGTTCATGCATGCTTTACAAAAAGGAGAAACGGATTGTAAGTTTTTCCGGACATATATTACCCTGACAGAAAACGAACCTACATACATACATCTAGGTGTCACGTTATCATCTGACTGCTCATGGTCTGCTAATGTGGATGACGTAATTGTAAAAGCTGGTAGGGCACTGAATTTTATTCAGAGGAATTTCGAGTGTTCACAGCCAAACCTAAAGAAAACTGTTTACTTAATATGTGTGAGACCAATTTAGAATACGCCTGTGCCATCTTGGACCTTACGCAAGAAAACTTGATTGATAAGCTAAGAAGAATACAAAACCGAGCTGCTAGGTTCGTCCTGGGGCGGTATGGGCAGAGAGAAAGTTGTACTGAAATGAAACACGAATTGAATTGTGAACTAGTTTCCTCTTGGCGGAAAAAGTTGAGACTGAAGCTATTATATCTAATATTTAATAATACGACTGCAATTAGCAGTGAAAGCTATTTGAAAAAATCACATTATGTTTCGAGGGTTAAAGGGACACTAAAGAGAAACAGGAAGTTCAGCTGGAATAAAAGAGGGACCTTCAGGAATGCATGCAGTTTTTGTTGGGTGCAAAAATATGAGTTATTAGCGGAGAAATTCGAAAACAAAGACCAAATATCTCTTCCTCAATTTCGCTCACCCCAGATTGGGCGCTGAAGCAGTGTCGTCACAGATTTAATTGCTCTCAGCGAATCAGAATGCGCCATGATACGTCACCGCTTGCGTAAACGGCCGAGGCGCTGGATGCATCATGGCTGCATGCATGGTCGCTGCGTTTGCGTTCGCCGCGATGGATACCGTTGCTGCCGCTGAGCCTTGCAATGAAGAGCTCGCCAGGGAAGGAGGACTGCATTTCAGCGATATTCAGTGAAACGGAGCGCGAAATGATCCTCCGTGCTCGAGCGGTAGGTGCTTCCGCGTACGATGGCGGTGAGCCGCCGGCCGCGCCAGCGGAAAGCAGGGCTTCGTTTTCGTCGACGGAAGGCGAAGCGTCCGGTCCGCCAGGCGACGATGTTCCCGACAGAACAAGCGTAGAAAGTTGCGCACGTACTCGGTATGGTTATTTCGTGGCTTTATTTAATGACATTCAGCACTCACCGAGCCGTCAGTTTGCTGCTGCAGGGGCACCGGTACGGGGTTTGATGAAGGCCGCATTGAGGGAACAGCTGCTCGAGAAAGGACTGGCCTCTGGGACACGCCAAGATACTTTCCGACAGCAGGATTATACACATAATCCGAGGGCGAGAAATGCAGAGAGCACACCATCGGTTTCTCTGGCTCTTTTGCCGTTTTATCATCAGCAGAGCACTGAGCCATTGCGAACGCCGGGGAACCGGGCCTCACCGCGCGACACCACATGAAAGGACACAATCGAGTCAACACTGCCGCTGCCCCTGAGCAAGCGCCTTCGGCCATTTGTACAGCCCTCAACACTACACACACGAGGCATTTTCTGGCTGTTTCCTGCGAAGTCAACGTTTTTCGAGCCACGCAACACGCAACCAAACAGCGTAGAGCGGAGCAGGCGTGCGCGACGATGCATTGACCAAAAACGAAACTACGAAACTATCACGACCGCATGTATCGGCATGCCATTTCTTTCTTATTTATTTAATTTTGTGCTAAACTTGTACTTCGTCGCTTAAAAGGTCTAAAAAGTTGGCAAATGCTGTTTATGTACGTTAAAGGCGTATTTCATTTTGCGTTTTATTAACAGCGATAAATCGCTCTCGACCAATCGCGACCGGCCTGCATTTGTAATCTCCGACGTCACGAACATGTAGTGCGGGAAATTCGAAGGGGCGTCAGCACCTATCCTTCAGTTTTTCGCTATTTTCTCGCTTATTAAAGATCTGTTTGCAGTAAGAATGGTATGGCTGTGATCGTGAAAGGATAATCTACCATTTAAGCTCAACTTCCAGTTTGTCTTTAGTGTCCCTTTAATGACCCGTCTCTCAAAATCCGCGATTACCGTGCCAGGACGAACTTGCTTGCGGATTCCTTTTTTGTCAAAACTATTGTGCAGTGGAATCGGCGGTGTGAAGAGCAAGTGTACTGGACGAGGGAAGATTCGTTTTTTCCCCTCCTGTAACCCCCTTGCAATAAAGCCTTCGGGCAATGCGGTGTAATTCTTGCATAAAGAATAAAGGTTAACGTAGTGGTGCCACGCTATCCCTCCCCCCCCCCCCCCCCATCGCTTACATTGGCGATGGTTGGTTCTCAAATTGCTTCCTGTGGTTCTAAAAAATCTCGGCATTACGTGTTTTAGCGGTTATATGTTTTTCCTCGTCAGCTAGGCAAGACCAATTAGCCCAACAAATATTTATTCCGGATTCGACTAGGTTCACAATGGCCGAAGTTGCATTAAGAGATTGGAGGAGAGCTGGCCCTCATTTCTACACATTTATTATTTGACGGAAATCTAAAAGAAGGGGAAGGTTTTTTTGACGTTGTCATATAACTTGAGTTGCATCTCTCACCTGCAAGCATGGTGCGTGAAGGATGGTGACTATATGAATATTGCTGACTTTCTTCGAGATTGAAAATTTCTCGCACGTGCTCGGTTTAGTTCATCCAGAATTCAAAATAACCCGTGTCAAGAAACGACCATTGAAAGACATTGGCTGCGGCTATAAACGACTACACAGGAGCTGCGTGCACAAAATCGTGTCTTACACACAGGTGCGGATTACATAGGCGGTACGTGCTTGAAGTTATGCAAGGCGCCAAAAAGGAGACCCACAAAACGAGAAACGATGAAAAATAGCTACCCGGTTTAAACAAGTTCGTGTAGGCATGAACTCAGCATCAAGTACTTTCTTCTAATAGCTACATTCGAGCATTTCTGCGTCAAATTAAAAGAAGCAAAAGATGCATAGTTCAACTCAGACGCACATGGATTTCTATAGCTAGTAGTGAGAACTGTCCACAAAGCGTAACCTCAAAAGGGTATTAATACAGCTTCACTTTCATTATCTTCAAGCGCCACGTCGAAATTGACAGGAAACCTGTGAAAATTTTCACAATGTGTTAGCTCGTCTTCTGATTTAATTTTTTTTCTGTCTTGCCCATGCACCGCCTTTCGCGTGGAACGTGCGCTCTTGTGAACTTCTTTCTAGTTGTCGTTCAAGCGCCGCCCAGTGTAGCAGAGGACGCGAGCAGAATACTTGAAACAGGCGTTTGAACACCTTGTACGGCAACCTTGTATGTTGTCATTGCCCATTCGAGGCCACGGCTGGGTCAGCTATTTGGGGTCAGAAAAAAACTAGAGGCACACCATGACGGATAGCAACCTTTTAAATGATCTGAGACACTTAGTGCACATACGGTATAACCTCCGCTCTCAACTTCGGACGTTGGGGCTCTGCCCTTACCCTTCGTGCACAAAGCTTTACATTTTGGAGAAGTGTCTCGGCTACAGCATTCACGGCTGATGAAGGGAAGACAGCTGCCCAAAAGGTGGCCTACGTTGCTTGTGAAGCTAGAATACATTTGGTGTGAGCACGATTTGCGGAGAGCCGATTCCAAGGAAAGCGTAGATGCTGCTCGTTTCACCACCCTGGGGTGCGGGGAATAACATGATAACAGTTGCTTTCAAGTACGCTGATAACAGTCGCTTTCAAGTACGCCCAGCAGACATGACCTTCATCAAAAGTAATCGTTAAATGTAAGAACTGCAGGTAGTCCATGGAGTGAAAACAAGTCATTGACTTCAATGTCCCCAGCTATCTTCTAAAATGATAGCTGGGGACGTAACATCACCCTCTTTGTTTAAAAGCACTAAAATAATCAACATATCTAATCAGCCCTCCTAAAGAACACGTAACAATGACGTATCAATAAAAGAAACTTTAAAAATGTCACATAAAATCGAAGGAACACATGAGCCAATTCACACCACCGAACGCTGCATATAGGACTGCTTCTTAATATTAATAAAAGTGACACTGAAATAAAGCTAAAGTAAAGGTAAAAAGTTCTCCACTGACAGGCGTGCAGAGTTGTGAAAGTGAATCACATCAATGTTTTCAATACACTCCCTCAAGGAAACCAAAATCTTATACTGCGGAATTCAGTAGAAAACATCTTCCACATCAACAGACAAACCGTAATTAAGTATGTCATGAAATTTACCAAATAGCGCAACGTCAGACGATATATTCACACGGAAGGGATCGTACTTCTCGATCCACTATAACTTTTTTCATAGCAACAGATTCACGTTGTGCTGCCGCACCCCCCGCTCGCTTACAGTGGTTCTAAAAGGAATCTCCGGCTTATGTGTTTTAGTGGTTATGTGTTTTTCCTCGACAGCAATGCAACACCAGGGGTGCTATGCAGGATGCGCTGAGTTTGGCGAAACTCGGGATCTTCACGAGCTCTGGCGACGCCCCAAGATGAAATAACTAATGGTATCAAGACAAAGTTTGTCCCTCGGCACGCCTACAGTTTCACTGGTTTGTCTAGATTCACTCTGAGTGGCTATCAACCCTTGGGTGTTGCCATATGGGCGGTCGACAAACTGGGGCTGACGCGATCGTACGGTCGGTGCATGGTCGTACCTTCTTTCACTTGTCTGTCGTTCGACCGAGTGCATTATAGGCATAAGCATGTTATCAAAGAAATGTATTTAGTACGATAATATTAGTCACATTATTGTGGGTTATAAGCATTTTAAAGTTTACAAGATGTGCACTGAATGTGTATTACTTATTTGACGTTTAATACGTTTCGCGTTATACCACGAGGGGACGCTCGCCCTCCTCTTTCTTCCTCTGGATTGAATTGGTGCGGCTCGCTACCTGCTTGCGCTCCCATTTCCGAGCACAGATTGGTGTGCGCCTGGTTTTCACATTGGGATTTCAACAGACCTCTCGTTGCTCTCGCTAAAGTAAGGCTGCGAGACGAATGAGCGTCTGCTAGCGCAGTAGTGGTTTGCCACGCGCTTACCGTGTAAGCACTCACGAATGCTGGAAAGCACTCATACGAGGGTCAGAAAACTACGCTTTATTTTCTTTTACATTGTGATGCACCTTGATACGGGCTAGCGCCGAGCGATGGCGTCTAACAACCACAGGAAAGAGTCTTTGTACTGGGTAGCCCGAGCCATCCGTGGCTTCTAACAAACGCGTAAATGGTTTTCGCAGCGTACGTGGTGGTTAATTGATTACCGCGACATCTATGCCAGGAATGACTCCAGCAGCGGTGCAGTTACCTTGTCACCACCGCTGTCGAGGTGGCGATTCACTTTTTGACAATAAATTTCTATTTTTTTTTGCGTTTGAACGCTCGTGATGGGGCTCACCAACTTCACGCTGTGGTTGACTGTTTCCCAGTGCAGATTGAGGCTCGCCTCGTTAGCATCCACTAAATTTGGAATACAGTTTTATGCGACCCATGCGTTACTGCGAATAAAGGCCCCTGGTTGAACATTGGCTGCAATAATGGCTTCGTCTCGTCGGTCGACCTCGAAAAGTCGCAGCACTCCGGTGGTAGCGCAGACCATGCCGAAGACCCATGGTGCACGATCTTTAACATCGCCGTAATTTTGGCGGCTCGGTGGAACGTTGTCGCCCTTGATCAGGCGGCCTCGATTGTACTTTCGCTTGCCGCGAAGAAGGCACTCGTCAAATTGCACTATCTTCCCGGGGCCCCCGAGTGGAAGTCGCGCCAGCAGCTCGTCCATCATGACCTCACGGGCGTAGTTCTTCCAGTCGGCGATGGCATGCTTCGATAAAGGAAACAAGTCGCTGGTCATCTCCTTCAACAGCCACACATCTACGCTATTGCTCACGCAGTACGTGAGCCAAATCACTTGCCGCCTAAAGAGGTGGACGTTCGGACGGCCGAGGCGGTCCGTGTTGGCGAAGTAACTTCCTTCGCCTCTCTGCCCGTACAGTGCAGCGGTACCGTGTAAATGCAAAGGCTGCTTTCGGCACCTGTTGCACCGAAAGGCAGCCTGGCGTCCATTCTGAGTCTTCCTGTGCAATGGGACCATTACAATGGGACGAACCGACCATAGGTTGGCTGGTCCGGTTGGAACCCTAGGTGCTTGCAGGTGCCCCAGTACTCCAATGACGCCGCCGGACCTGGCCTGGCGCAGGGACACGGTGGACGCACGGCGCTTGAAGCTGGAGAGAGCCAAAGCGATCGCATGAACTCTTCCTCTGCAGCCTAGTCACACCAATCTGTGCTCCGAAAGCATAATTTGCCCGCCAGGCTGTCTGCGCAGACGAGAGCTTTCGCCTAACTCGCTACACAGCCAGCGCACTGACGTATTGGAAAGGTGAAAATGACGTTGAAACTCTACTTCGGTCATGTAGGTGAGCGGGTCCAGACGATCTATTGACGCTTGCTATCGCTGGATGCGATGACACAGGCTGCTGCTGCCGCTGCCATGTTCCCGAGTTCAACTCGGGGAGGGTTTCGCGATGTACGAGTTTGGCACGAGTTCGCCTGTCAATTAAAACCATAGGTCACGCCCCACGCGAGGCATGTAATTCTTGTGTGCGCACCCACCACAGTTGAGCCACGCCCAACCTATTGTTCGGCAACAGCGACGCAGTGCTAAGCAGAGAGGCATCAACAATGTTGACCGGCGAAATAAAACACGCACAACGCACTGTCATCGGTGATGTACTGAGCGCCGACTATCGCTGGCTTATACATATGCGTATATCTTCTCGGGCTGTGATGTCTCCACAACATGGTTTCATTGCCTGCACTGTGGCGACGTAGCACACAGCAAATAATTATCGTGCAACGTGATTTATTCACGTGTAAACGTCAATGAATTCGAGAAACGTCAGGCGAACGTCATGAAGCGGCGAGGCGACCAGCAGTCAAAATCCGGGCAAGCGCAAGCTCGGGGCGCGTGGTTAGCACTAACACACTGTGGCTTGCTTGCTGACTGCTTCGTCGTCTTGTCTGTCTTCTTCATTACATTGGCCCCCGGGAAGTAGCGTAGCCATCCTGGCGACTTAAGAAGTTGACAGTATAGAGGGGTCATAATAGGGCTTGAGGCGACTCACGTGAACGATTTCTCGACCACGACGACGTAAGTCTGGAGACGGTGTCAAAGGCTCAACGTCATAATTGACTGGAGATGTCCGAGCTAGGATGCGGTAGGGCCCATGATATCGGGCCAATAATTTAGACGAAAGGCCAGGCGTACTCGGAGGAATCCAAAGCCAAACTGGGGCACCGGTCGCGAAAGTAGTGAGAGATCGGTCGGTGTCGTGCCTGGGCTTCTGGTGACCTTGGTCTTCGGTTGTCAAGGAACGGGCCAATTCTTTCTTTCTTTCTTTTCTCTTTTATTCGAGACAATTTTCATACAAATTGGCTCAGGAGGCACAACAAAAGGCCCGGAGAGAGCCTGACTAGGTTGTGCCACCCTGACAGCGTAGGCAGCAAGTCTTGTTTTGATTACACATCATAGGCCGACCCAAATACAATAACAACAATGCAAATACAGAGAGATATGCAGTTCCTTTTTTGGAACGAGAATCAAAACCTAATACTTATGCAAACACATAATGAAATAAATCTACACAATACACAATGAAATACAACACAATACACAAGATTAATACAGAGAATTGGTTCAGGGACTAACATCTCACATCTATCTATCTGCTCAAATAGTAATAGGGCTTTAACTTGCTTTTTGAATTAAAATTAGAGAAACTCTAGAATTAATTAGATTGAATATGTAAGGATACTTATTGAGGAGTTCTGGTATTAGTGACGATAGCCTCTGTAAACCATAATTTGTGCGTGATCTTGTCTTAACTATTAAGCTGTGTCGTAGTTCATAAGGGGACTGCTTAACTGGATAGGTTTCTTGAAAATTTATTCTGTTTTCTCGGTATTGACGTAGGGCTTCCAGAGATAATTTTTGTTTCAGCAATTGTTTTATTTGAAGTATGCTATATCTGGTAAAGTACGATGCAGTGCTTTCCGTGTAGGGGACGTTTCCAATTGCTCGTATAGCTCGCTTTTGCAACGATAAAAGATAATTAAGGTTTGTCTCGGTTGTTGTTGACCATACCAAGGAGCAGAAAATCAGACGAGAGTGTACAAGTGCATAGTAGATTTTGCGTTTTGCTTCAGGCGGGAGGAGTGATCTTAGTTTATTTAACATTCCAATGGCTCGAGATACGTCGGTTCTTAACGCATCCACTTGAGGGGACCATGATAAATTTTCTTGGAACACGACACCTAAAAATTGGATCGTAGATGTGTGTTGGATAGGTACTCCTTGAAATTCCAAAGGTAAGGCTGGTACATTTGTTGGTCCTTTCGACCTAAACTACAAATACTTAGTTTTTTCTATATTTAGTTGCATTTTATTTGATGTTAACCACTTATTTAGATTTTTAAGCCATTTATTTCCTTCAGCGCATATTTCATGTGCGTCTACTCCTGAGAAAAATACATTTGTATCATCTGCGTAAAGCACCATCTTTTTACGTCCTTAAAATATTTACAATACCATTTATATAGAGTAAAAATAGTACAGGTCCGAGAATAGATCCCTGGGGTACTCCATATTTAATAGTTTCCATCTCCGATTTGACTTTGTTTATTACTGTGAACTGTGATCTAGATGTTAAGTAGCTTTGAATTAGATGAAGTGCTATACCTCGGATACCGTAAAAGGGTAATTTACGCAAGAGGCGTTCATGTTTCACGCAGTCAAACGCCTTCCTAAAGTCTAAAAAGATACCTAGTGTGTATAGCTTATTTTCTATGTTTTCGAGAATTTCTTCTTTAATTCCAAGAAGCGCTGTTTCCACCGACTTATTTTTACAAAAGCCGTATTGTTCCTTCGTGATTATGTTGTGAGTATTTAAAAAGCCTGTTATTCTTTTGTTAATAATGTGTTCTGCTATTTTTGAAAATATAGAGAGGATAGAAATCGGCCTATAGTTATTTAAGTCGTCAAAGGATCCTCCTTTATGAAGGGCAGAAACTCTTGCTTGCTTCATTTTGTCTGGAAACTCGCCTGTTGTCATAATAAGGTTGCAAATGTGTGCCAGTGGGACTGCAACTACACCACTTACCTCTTTTAGTGGTTTTGGTTTAACTTCGTCGGGGCCAGAGGCGGAGTTATGTTTCATAGACATAATTATGCTCTGCACTTCATGTTGGTCTGTTGGGGATAAGAAGACTGTTGAGGGACAATTTACAGCGATGTAATTTTCACACGGTATGTCAGGCTGAGCATCTGACGAGGAGCCCACTGTGAGAAAGTGTTTGTTGAACAAGTTTGAGATCTCCGTCTCAGTAACACCAGGTTTCTCAAAATGAATATTTCTGGTCATTGGTTTTTTGTTTACTATTTCCTTGAAAGTATCCCACAAGACTCTGGAATTGCTGGCAGAACTAAGAAATTTATTTATATAGTATTCAGCTTTAGCTCTTTTAATGTCCTTGTTCAGTTTATTACGCGTCTTTTTATATTCACGAATATCACATTCATCTTTTGTGTTTAAGAACCGTTGGAAGAGGCGTTCCCGAAATTTCAGTAGTTATCCACGGTTTCCGCAGTTTTCTGCGTTTTTTCCGAGGCTTCAGTGGAAAACACTGGTTATATAGGGACATGAATGAAGATATAAAGATATTATAGGACTTATTAGAGTCAGTCTCTTTCATTACAACAGTCCAGTTAAAATTCGACACAAGATCAGCAAACTTTGCAACGTTACGTTCGGAGTAAATTCTTTCCAAGTGTTCTTCATTTGAACAAGGTGATGAATTCCCAGGTAGGAAACAAAAAATTGGGAAATGGTCACTCACGTCCGATTTTAAAACACCCGGTTTTACATCATCAATGTCAAAACTTGTGATACAGAGGTGAAGTGTCGCTTCAGTGGTCTGCGTTACTCTTGTTGGGACACTGATTACATTGCAGCATTTATGTGTGTCTAAAATCTCTTTGAAATCTTTATACATTGGATTACCTGAGGTTACATTGATATTAATATCCCCTACCATGACCGTTTGAAGGTTTAACTGAGAAGCTTTTTCTAACAATCTTTCTGTGAAGGACAAGAAATCTTTGAAAGAAGTTGACGGTGGCCTGTAAACAACAGAAAATAATATATCTAAGCACTCTAACGCTGTACATTCATGACTGTCACTTATTACTTTAAATTCTGGTATTATTCGATACGGCAAGTCAGAGCGGATATAGATACACACGCCGCCGCCCCGTTTTCCAGATCGGGAAGCTGAGACACAGTCATAACCTTCAAGTGAAAAGTAATCGTCGGAGGTGAACCATGTCTCGGTGAAACAAATGAAGTCAAAAGGATGATTTATGTCAGACAGAAGTAACTGCACTTCATCGAATTTATTACGTAAACTCCTAGCATTTAAATGAAACAGTGATAGTTTACTATTGGTATTGAATTCCGGAACAGCGTGAGAAAAATCTGAAACTGAAAGCAACATTTTAGGCTACAATCGTGACCGGTGCTTTTTTTTTATTGCATCGAGAGATTAATTGATCTGAGGCATGCAAGATCTTCTTTCCCGCGGACAACAGCCGCGCTTTCACCGTTTGCGCGCCTCACTAGCACTTTTCCATTTACGTGCCACACAAACGCATAGCCAGACACGGCTGCCCATTCTTTTGCCATTGAGAGTAGATTGCGGGAGTGCCTAGTCATATTTTCGCACACGTATAAGTTATCAGTTCCGTGGTTCAGCAATTTCTTTTTTGAGAGCCATTTATCACGCATTTCTTGGTTCTGAAACCGCACTATTACACCGGGTGTCTTGCCTACTTTGGCTCGTAGCCTGTGTACATTTGTGATGTCATTTCGAGTCACCATCGGCACTTGAAGTTTCATTGCTATTTCATTCACTTTTGCCATGAGATCTTCATTTTCGCTAGCAGGGATACCATGCATTTCGAGGTTTAGGCGCCGACTGCGGTATTCCAGATTATCTATGTCTTGCTTGATTTGGGTCAAATCCCTACTAGGGCTTTCATTTTCGAGTTCTTCGACTCTTTTCGTCAATTCCTTCGTAAGTTTTTCTTGAGTAATCAACCGTGTGTGGAATTCATCAAACTTATCAGACAACAACTGCACAGAACTTTCCAAACCCTCCACTTTGCTGGGTAAAGTCAAGAGTGTATCCATTTTCCTATCCAATGAGAGTAGGTGTTCCGCTATGGTTTTTTCCATTTTTTGTCCTTCCGTATCCAACTTTGAGTTATCACCTTTACATGTACCACATCTCCATTTACATGCCTTTTTTTGATTACTTTTTGCATTGAACATTTCTTCTGTGACACCTGAACATACGCCCAGATGAAAAAGAAATTTACACTCACAGCAGCTGAGTTGAGGGCCATCCTCGTCAAGTTCTAGTCGGCACATACAACAGCGCAACTGAGGCATGACTATCTATACTAGACACTGTTCAACATAAGACAACTTGTGGCAGCAGCGGCAGAGAGCAAGGCACTTAAAGGCAAAAGTAGCCACCAACCTGCAAGATTCAGAGTAAAGCTCAGTTGTGTCCGTCGCGCGCTGCCGCTGCTGCCCAAATGACGGGGACCGCCCCTCGTCGAATTTCAGTGGCCGGTGATGTCGCTCTCTTGAACGTGATGTCTTTCACAATGCGGCCGCTGACCAGCACTTGATCTGGCCGAAACAGGAACGGAACGGAAGGGGGATCCAATTCAGGGTACCGTGGCCAGAAGTGGTTCCTTGTGTGGTCCTTGTAAGTACTTCGCAGGGGCTGCAAGATTCAGAGTAAAGCTCAGTTGTGTCCGTCGCGCGCTGCCGCTGCTGCCCAAATGACGGGGACCGCCCCTCGTCGAATTTCAGTGGCCGGTGATGTCGCTCTCTTGAACGTGATGTCTTTCACAATGCGGCCGCTGACCAGCACTTGATCTGGCCGAAACAGGAACGGAACGGAAGGGCGATCCAATTCAGGGTCCCGTGGCCAGAAGTGGTTCCTTGTGTGGTCCTTGTAAGTACTTCGCAGGGGCTGCAAGATTCAGAGTAAAGCTCAGTTGTGTCCGTCGCGCGCTGCCGCTGCTGCCCAAATGACGGGGACCGCCCCTCGTCGAATTTCAGTGGCCGGTGATGTCGCTCTCTTGAACGTGATGTCTTTCACAATGCGGCCGCTGACCAGCACTTGATCTGGCCGATACAGGAACGGAACGGAAGGGCGATCCAATTCAGGGTCCCGTGGCCAGAAGTGGTTCCTTGTGTGGTCCTTGTAAGTACTTCGCAGGGGCTGCAAGATTCAGAGTAAAGTTCAGTTGTGTCCGTCGCGCGCTGCCGCTGCTGCCCAAATTGTCGACAATCTTCGGCGTACTTGGCGACATCAGAAATTGCAGTGTACTCAGATGAGTCAGGTGTGTAGGGAAGCATAGTGTCCAGCGTTCATGATGGCTCACGTCCGTACAAGAGGAAGAACGGCGAGAATCCTGTAGTCGCGTGCCTAGCAGTGTTGTACGCATATGTGATGAATGGAAGGACGGTGTCCCAATTTGTCTGGTCTGACGCCGTGTACATCGTCAGCATATCCCCCAGAGTGCGATTAAATCGCTCAGTGAGGCCATTAGTTGGCGGATGATAAGCACTTGTCATGCGATGAACGATGTTACACTGAGCAAACAAGGCTTCAATAGCATCAGACAGGAAAACACGTCCCCTGTCGCTTAAAAGCTCACGGGGAGCACCGTGGCGCAGTACGAAGTTGCGTAAGATGAAAAACGCAACGTCTCTTGCTGTGGCTGTAGGCAAAGCTGCAGTCTCGGCGTAACGCGTGAGGTGGTCCACGCCGACAATTATCCACCTATTCCCAGAGGTGGTCGAGGGAAGCGGGCCGTATACGTCGATACCGACGCGGTCGAATGGACGGGCAGGGCAAGGGAGAGGCTGAAGTGTACCGGCCGGGCGTTGAGGTGGAGTCTTGCGCCGCTGACAGGCAGTGCAAGCACGTATGTACTTGCACACAAATGCATACATTCCGCGCCAGTAGAATCGCTGCCGCAGGCGATTGTAGGTCTTGAGAACGCCGGCGTGAGCGCTTTGTGGGTCAGTGTGGAAAGCAGCGCATATGTCCGTGCGCATGTGGCGAGGTACCACTAGACGCCACCTCCGGCCATCAGACGCGTAATTCCGGCGATAAAGGAGATCGTCGCGAATAGTGAAATGGGCGGCTTGGCGACGCAGAGTTCTTGAGGCGGGATAAGTGGATGGGCCAGTGAGAAAGTCAAGGAGTTGACAAATCCACGCATCCTTGCGTTGCTCCGACGACATGTCTGCAAAGTCAATAGGCGACAAGGGAGCCGAAGAGGCTGACGGAGAAGCCATGTCAGACGCTAGCGGCGAGGGGGACAGTGCATCAGCGTCCGAGTGCTTGCGGCCGGATCGGTACACAACACGGATGTCGTAATCTTGCAGGCGAAGCGCCCAACGACCGAGGCGTCCCGAGGGATCTTTCAGCGACGAGAGCCAGCATAGAGCATGATGGTCCGTGACGACGTCGAAAGGGCGGCCATAAAGGTACGGACGAAACTTAGCTAAAGCCCAAATTATAGCGAGGCACTCTTTCTCGGTGACAGAATAGTTACACTCGGCTTTCTTGAGCGTCCGACTCGCGTAGGCAACGACGTATTCTTGGTATCCTGGTGTTTTTTGAGCCAATACCGCACCAAGGCCAACACCACTGGCGTCAGTATGGATCTCCGTAGGCGCATTAGGGTCAAAGTGACGGAGTATTGGTGGCGACGTTAGTAAGCGCCGTAGCGTTCGAAAAGATTCGTCGCATTCTGTTGACCAAGCAGACAGGCCGTTAGAGGCGGTCAGAAGGTTGGTAAGAGGCGCGATGATGGTAGCAAAGTCGCGCACAAATCGACGAAAATACGAGCACAGCCCAATAAAACTTCTAAGTGTTTTCAAGGAATTGGGCTTGGGATATTCAGCTACGGCACGGAGCCTCGCGGGGTCCGGAAGAACTCCCTCCTTGCAGACGACGTGGCCTAGTATCGTCAACTGGCGTGCAGCAAAGTGGCACTTCTTTATGTTAAGTTGAAGGCCAGCAGAGGTGAGGCACGTGAGAATCGCACGAAGACGAACAAGGTGAGTTGGAAAATCGCGAGAAAAAACGACGATGTCGTCAAGGTAGCAGAGGCAGGTATTCCACTTGTAACCACGAAGGATGTTATCCATCATCCGTTCGAAAGTAGCTGGGGCGTTGCACAATCCGAACGGCATCACGTTAAACTCATACAGTCCGTCAGTAGTGACAAAAGCCGTCTTAGGTCGGTCAGGGTCGGCCATTGGAACTTGCCAGTAACCCGAGCGCAAATCCAGTGACGAGAAATATTCTGCCCCTTGCAAACAATCGAGAGCATCATCGATGCGGGGCAACAGGTATACATCCTTCCGAGTTATCTTATTGAGGTGGCGGTAGTCAACACAGAATCTGATAGAGCCATCCTTTTTGTGCACAAGTACAACAGGAGAGGACCAGGGGCTCTGGGATGGCTGAATGACACCACGCGTAAGCATATCATCCACTTGTTCATTGATAATACGCCGTTCTGCCGCTGAAACTCGGTATGGTCGTTGGCGTAAGGGCGCATGGGAACCGGTGTCAATGTGGTGTGTGACGCTTGTTGTACGACCTAAAGATGGTTGGGCGCAATCGAAGGAGGACCGGAAGTCTCGAAGAAGGGCCAGGAGTTCGCTGCGTTCTGTTGACGGTAGATCGGCAGCAATAGAAGGGTGGAAACTGTCTGGACCCGAAGGTTGGGGAACAGGTGATGTCATGGCATTCAGTTGAAGATGGGGTTGGTCCTCTGCAAACTCGAGGGAGCGCAGGAGATCGGCACCTTGAATGTGACCCAAAGATTCTCCACGAAGTAATGTAACAGAGGATGGGAGCCAGTTGGAAACTAACATAGTAGTAGCACCCGATTCAACCGTAAGTACAGCAAACGGCAGTCGTAGGCCGCGACGGCGGAGAAGTACCTCCGATGGGGCAAACAGAACAGTTCCGTCAGGGGCGGCTGTACAGGACAGAGGCACAAGGGTCGACGTTTCAGGGGCAATATCTGTGTCCGCAGCAACGACAAGTTTGTGAGCGTCGGGATGATTATCCACCGAAAGAGAGGTTTGCAATGGCGTAAGGGCCACTTCTGCACGGGAGCAGTCTATGACGGCGCGATGACGTGAAAGGAAGTCCCATCCGAGAATAACGTCGTGGGAGCATGACGGCAGCACGAAAAACTCGATGACATAAAGTTCACCTTGAATAGCGACACGTGCGGTGCAAACAGCTGAAGGCGCAATGCACTGTGAGCTGGCAGTGCGGAGCATTAGTCCCGAGAGCGACGTGGTCACTTTTTTTATCTTGCGGCATAGGTTTTCGCAGATAACCGAAACAGCGGCCCCCGTGTAAATAAGCGCTAATGCGGCGGTTCCTTCAACGTCGACGTCGATAATGTTTTGCGGCGAAATAGATGGAGGCCTTGGGCAGTTCGACGCGCATGCAGCTCTTGCCTCCGGAACTGCAGCGATCAGTTTCCCTCCTCCGTAGGAGGTCGGCGACGCATGGGTGATAGGGAGCGTCGTCGCGGAGATAGGGACCGGCGGTTAGCATAGGCTGGCTGATCGTCAGGGACGTACCTTGGTGGCGACCGGGCAGACGAAGGAACAGGCCTGCCCATGACGTCAAATGGCGAAGGTGGACATCGGCGGCAGTGGCGGGCGACGTGTCCAGCGACACCACAGGCGAAGCAGATGGGCCTATTGTCTGGCGTTCGCCACGCGTCGGGGCGGCGGAGGAACGGAGCCGACGGTCTCGCGAAGGCGAGCGGCGCAGCATTCGCGGTCGTCGGCCAGGCATTGGTCGGCATCGCAGGTCGAGCATACGGCGCAGGATGTTGAGGGGGCCGAGCCGCGACGGAAGCGTAGGTAAGTGGCGCAGTGACGGGTGGTTGGTGGGTCACAGGCGGGAGGGCCTCAGCAACCTGGGTCCGAATGACGTGTTTAAGGTCCGGAGCCAAAGACTGCGAAGGCTCGTGCGTGAGAGGCAGCAATGAAAGCTGACGCGCTACCTCTTCCCGGATAAAGTCCTTGATGGTAGAGAGCAGCGGCTGTTGATCGGCAGAGGGGGCAGCTAGCTGCAAGCTCGATAGTGTGTCTGGCGTCATGAGGGCTTGGCGGGCGATCGTGCGCTGCCTACGCAACTCGTCAAAGCTTTGACACAAGGAGACGAGTGCCGCGACCGTGGTGGGATTTCTCGCGAGCAGCATCTGAAAAGCGTCGTCCTCGATGCCCTTCAGTATGTGCTTGATTTTCTCGCCCTCTGTCATGGTAGGGTTGACGCGATTGCAGAGATTCAGCACATCCTCGATGTAGCCCGTGTAATTCTCCCCTGGATGTTGCGCACGTTCACGCAAGCGCTGCTCTGCGCCAAGCTTGCGGGCCGTAGGCCGACCAAAGACGTCCGAAATGGAAGTCTTAAAGACGGACCAAGTGGGTATGTCGGTCTCGTGGTTGCGATACCACAGTTGCGCGATGTCCGCGAGATAAAACATGACGTGACTCAACTTCGATGAATCGTCCCATTTGTTATTGGCGCTAACCCGCTCGTATGTCGACAACCAGTCTTCAACGTCGGAGTCACCTGAGCCGTTGAAGATGGGCGGATCCCGCTCACGGTACACGGCGCTGCAGGTGGCAGGCGCTGCCGAAGGGTCAGTCTGAGTCGAGGTGTCGTTGACCATCATGGGTGCAGGAACCGAAGGGAGCGTCCGGGAGCGGAGTTCCAGGTTGGTGCGGGGGACCCACGCAGCCTCCACCAAATGCAACGTGATTTATTCACGTGTAAACGTCAATGAATTCGAGAAACGTCAGGCGAACGTCAAGAAGCGGCGAGGCGACCAGCAGTCAAAATCCGGGCAAGGGCAAGCTCGGGGCGCGTGGTTAGCACTAACACACTGTGGCTTGCTTGCTGACTGCTTCGTCGTCGTCTTGTCTGTCTTCTTCATTACAATCGGCACGTCACTGTAGCTACTTGCAAGGTGTCGATGCGCCGTGGTGTATGACGATGCTGAGGAGTGCGTAGTGTTTTCCAATGACAACGTATCGCAGCTGTCATTTGAGATTACTGATCTCTCATCGGCTATGTATCGGAGCGGTAGTGTCACTAACACGGTCAGCGTCGGGCATCGCCCGCTTTTTTAGACCCATTACGATGACATTTCTTCATCACAAGCACTGCACACTAAACAGTTGCAACACCTTCCTGCGTTTGAAGTCTCATTTCATAACTGCACACTGAGCCTTCACCTGCCAAAATGCAATTGTTGCTGTGTCGTTACGATATCCATCTGCGATCGCAGTCAGCTCCAGCACAAACAATCGGCAAGCACTTTGGAGTGCACAACACACTCAAAATACTGCGTATATGCGCACAGAGGCACCTTCACTGGGCAAGTGATGAAAAGCAAATAATTGTGACGCTGGGCAGCTCGCTCTTCTTCACAATTCATCACGGAGGCTTCGCGCACAGAAATAAACATGGTATCATACAGCCATTTTGCAGCGATAGCCGTCGCACCCCTTTCTATGGCTTAGAGTCCCGTTTTCGTTGGTAAACGGCGGCCTTAATAGCTTCAGTGAAGCGCCTGCGGTGAACAGCCATGCCGCGGCGATGCGTTGGCCTTCCCCTAATAGACAGGGAATGGTCAGATCATTGTCACGACTGACTTAATCGAGAATAGCACTGCAGCGCCCCTGGCGACTTGTCACCGTATGAACCCGCTCGTGTGTGCGACCCTCTAGAAGGTGTCCGCTTGTAAGCTGTCGCCTCACTGTCGCCACTCACGGCAAAAAAAAAAAAAAAAAAAAAAAACGTGCAAAATCTAATAATTCGCTCGATCTCCGTTTGTCATCCGAAATTTATAGCACTCAAAATGAAAAACCGATACTTTAAGAAATAAATTGTTCATTATTTTATTTGTTGTTTTTTAACGTGTTCGATTGAAGGAAAGTGTAGATGCAAGAATGCACCGCATGTGCCCTGTTCGCATTCGACGGAGGATAGAAAGATATTGCCCGAAGAGGAGGCACGCCCTTGACGCGCCCGAGAAAGGCGTGGCAAGCGGCTCACGGCAAGGGTGCAGATATACAGCGCGACAGTCACGGTATTACAAAATTGCGATAATACGTTGATAACAATACGCGGCGGTGGCACGCTTCGATGCGCAGTCTTGTGTGCTTGAAACGCCGCGCAGGGTGCGCTCATGTTGTCATACGCGGCTTTATCTCGACATTTCTTTTGGCCAGTTGTTCTTGCGCTTTCCTTGCTATCTCCGTTCACTGACTGCCATCGAGCAAACTAGGGTAAAACTCGTGCGAACGAGAAACTCGGCACATCCTGCATAGCACCCCAGCTAGCCCACCGTATAATTCTTCTGGAGGCGACTAGGTTCACGATTGCCGAAGTTGTATTACCAGAAAAAGGAAATGAATTGCGAAATATGCATTCTTGAACACAGACGCATTTGCTTTTCTACATTTGGTAACGACAACTGTCCTCAAAGGAGAACCTGACAAGGGCGTTTCGGGAGCTTCGCGTTCATTATCTTCAAGCTCTATCCCAAAAGTGGCTGAAAACCTGTGAAATGTTTCGCTCGCAGATAAATACAATGTTTTTTAGCTTTGAGTAGTTTAAAATTGTACAAAAGTTACTCAAATTTTGTCAGTAGAGACGAATTACCTACCGAGGTGGACATCATTTGCAAGAAAAACCAAATCAACTCAGCACCAAATAAACTAATTGCCCATATAAGGCTCTTAGTTACAAACGCTGAGCCAAATGTTTCTATTGGAGATTTGAAGGGAATCGTTTTAAAAATCTATTTTCGTTTTGTACATTTCAAAATTGTCATGAAGTAGAACTGCTGCTAGATTATTTGTCGTATTCACCTCATAAGCCTCTGCGGTAGCCTAGTGGGTAGGGCTTTGCAGTGCTGAGCTCGAAGTCGCGGATGCGATCGCGCTCTTCGCGGTCGCAATTTGGTGGGGCCAAATGTAACTTAAATTTAGGTGCACTCTAAAAGCCTCATGGGAGTCAAAATCAATCCGAGCTTTCTCAATACGGCGTGCCTCATACTTATAAATATTCTTACGGAGCAGTGGGGCATGGAGTGTCTGTCCTGGCACCAGTGCTTATGGTGACGTGGACATGTCCCTCGCCACATCCCCATCTAAGATTTCTATGTAGCCGCCTTCCCGTGTGCCTTCAGGAATAAGCGAGAAGCTAACATCAACGCAATCGGCGGTGGCAAATGAGTTACACGTAATTAATTTGCAGTCTCGCCTCGCCCCAACGCCAGGGCGGAGCTCAGCACACCTTCCATCCATCCACTTTCCACAGACGCACTATATCTGTGGCCCAACTTCGCCGAATGTTGGTCTCTGTAACGTCTTTATTATTCTCGTGAGCCTCGTAGTGCTCTAAAAATTCGACAGTGCTACGGTGCCTTAGAAATCTGCTTGCTTCGACGCAAGCTGTCCGATGCTGGAGCTATCAACGACCGTGTGAGGACAGGTGTATCGTGACACTGATGGTCACATTTGTTCCTTCCGTTACTGTTATTTGGTAAAGAACTTGCAGTTCACTGTTTTATTCATAGCGTTGGCAGTTTTGTTATAGTATTTTAATTGTGCTTTTGGCACGTATATAAATTGCCTAATTTATTTAATTTAGATTTACGGTCCATCAACACATGCCGTTTTGTACAAAGGGCTTTATGTGAAGTTATTCAACAAGGCTATGCGCAGCATCTCAGCCATAAGTGCGGTGCAGCTTTCTTGAACAAAATATCAGTTTGGAAAGATGTGCACGTGCGATATTTGCAATGTGCCAATATCGCGCGCACTGCCAATTTGTGTACCCTGATATGGGCCTTTTTCCTTGGGTAGCTTTGTTGCATTGGAGGAAGGTTTCCAGATCTGTAATTCGCGTAAACGATATTATTTTCTTCTTGTAGTGAAGAATAGCGGAGCACGGGAAGCGGCAATTGCTGTGAGAGCAGGAGGATATACAGTAGACGAAGCAATGTCTACATCAAACAAGATTGAAGACATAATATGCGTATTACTATTTTTCGCCCGCAAATTCCCCATGGCGCTAACCTTAAGGTACCGTCGAATAATCACACTTCCACTAGTACGGCATGATATACTGCAATGTTACGCGCCGGTGGTTTTTATAGCGATTCACATTCTTTTGGAATTTCACTCAGTTTGCGGTATGTCTGTCTGTATGTGTATCCATGCCTAACTTTTCACGCCAACTATGGTCTCTGGATAGTCCATGGTCAAATGGATAGAGAATCGGGCTGCTGTGCGGAGATAACCGGGTTCAACACGAACCGTCTTACCAACTTGGATCTTTGAATGTGTGCTGCCCTTCAATGAACCTTTTTTCAATCAGATTTGAATCACTGCGTATGTGTGACTGGGTAGGTGCCATTCTTCAATGAACCTCTTTGATGCCAAATTGGGTCTCTCCGTATGTGGCACTGACTGTGTGTCTCTTGGTATGTGCTGCTTTTCATAATAATTATCATATAAAACATGTCATCACCAATGACGCAACCATCATAAGATAGATTGTTAATCGGATTCAAGTGGCCAATCATCTGGAAAGGGTGGATTCGCCGCCAATTTTTTCTTTTTTTTTTTGCTTACCTTCTGTCTTTTGATTTGTATTTCTAGTTTCTACAGGAGTTTTCGCTACCTCTACTTCAGGAGTCAGAGTACACTGAAAAGCAAAAGGACGTCCTCATATTCTTCAACGACAAGCTTCCAAGTATATTAAGACGATTGGAAGGATGTGGAAAAAGCAAGTGAAGAACCCCCGTAGAATTGAAGAATGGCTTGGCTGTGATGCCAATTTCTGTGATTTGTTCAACGAGATACATTATTAGATTGTACATGAGAGAGGAAGATGCACAAATTGCCACGATGTCCTCTGTAGCTATCTGGGCGTCGCCACAATACCGTCTAAACTGCTCTAATTATACAGTTTTGCCAGAGCGTTACCGTATACCGCGAGTGGTATCGTATACCGGCTGGCAGTACTGCGCATGCACGGAGTTCACTGAGCTCCGGTATAAGTTTACCGGAACGCTCCGCCGTATATCGTGTTTGCGCAACAACATGGCAGCGCCGAGGTGGCCCGCTTCGAATTCACCCGTGATACTTGCTCTCCGTCGTGACAGCATGAAATAAATCGTAAAAGCGCCCATCGCTTAGCCTAATCTCAGGCCTAGGACAGAGTATAAGCGCTCTATATATTGTCGTTATTATTGAGATCGGTGGTTCGTTTGGACACTGCTAGGCCTAGATGGACGCCATCGAAGCGGAAAAGGCTTTCACTTTTCATCTAACTGATGGCACCACATGACTGTGCAGCTTTGATTGAAGCTAAATGGTGGTACCATCTGTGAAATCGTATATGGCGACGAATTATGTCGCGTCCATGGCCTCCGAGATCGGGCTGCGACAGCGCGAGCCGTAGATCTAGGCCCCTCTAGGCCTAGAAGCGTCTAAATAAACAACCGATCTCAAAATAACGACAAAGGTGTGCTGATAGTTTGTCCTCAGCTTGAGATAAAACTAAGCGGTGACCAATAAAACGACGAAGAGCGAGTATCACGGCTGCATTAGGACTGAAGAGGGCAGCCTGGGATGCTATGTTGTTGCGCAAACACTGCAAACAGCAGAGCGTTCCGGTTAACTTATACCGGAGAGAGCTGAACTCCGCGCATACGCAGTCGTGGCAGCCGACATACGGTAAAGCTCGGCTAAAGTTCGCTTTTATCCGTGAGCCCCCCTCAAAAGCATTGCAGAAGGCGCAGCGCTTACCTTTGTGCTAACGCGCAAATGAATGAATTCTGGGGTTTTACGTGCCAAAAGCACGATTTGATTAGGAGGCATGCCGTAGTGAGGGCCTCCGGATTAATTTTGACCACGAGGGAATCTTTAACGTGCCTTCAATACCAGGGACACAGGTGTTCTTGCATTTCGCCCCCATTGGAATGCGGCCGCCGCTGCCGGGATTTGATCTCGCGACCTCGTGCTCAGCAGCTCAACACCATAGCCGCTAAGCAACCGCGGCGGGTGATAACGCGCAACAGTGAAGAGGGGAGGTAGATAGAATGATAGAGAGGAGGTAGAGAGAGAGGAGTTAGATAATAGGTAGAACCGGTAGAGCTGACGCTCGTGGCAGCTCGAACTCGCTCTGTGCTGCTTGCTTGCATGCATGGGTGGAGCACGGGATAGGAAAAAGGCGACGTAAAAAAGCAAGGAAACGCTACTGCTATAGACACGGCAGCACTTGTGGACAAACTGGATAAATTTAAATTCAAGGCAGGGTACGGTATATGTTTCTGCTATTTCTGAAAAATAAACACCGTGTGAACAACTGACGCAGGGCGTGCAGACGCTAAGACGCATCAAGCACCGCAGCGTCCAGGCGACAAACACTCACTACGGAAGCGGCCGCGCATCAACTTAACACTTCGGTACCCGCCGCGGTAGCTTCATGGCTGTGGTGTTGCTCGTGGTCATAGGTTCGGTCCCGACCACGGCAGCCGCATTTCGACGGGAGCGAAATGTAAAAGTGCTCTTGCACTTAGATTTAGGTGCACGTTAAAGGATTCCAGATGGTCAAAATTAATGCGGAGTCTCTCACTACCGCGTGCCTATCATATCACGTCGAGTCACATAATTAAATTTTTTACCCTTCTGTCAGAATGCGATGCGCCGTGTGAGGCAAGTACAGTGATAACCTTCTCGCAGGCTACGAACAAGGATGCACAACGACGCCTCAAGAATACACGTTATGTGTACTACACGTCTCTGTGTGCGTTCTTTGCACTGCGGAGACAGAGACACAAGTGGTGCACGGAGGCTAACGTTTAGCACCAACTCACCACTCGTATTTCACTAAACGCTGATGAACTTAAACACTCGCCGTAAACATCACTGCCAATTCTTGTGCGTCAACACAAAGAGCACAGAAAGCTTCGATTACATCGATTTTCACAGTGCGTGGGATCCGCATAAGTTTATTTGTTTGTTCCTTTTTTTCTTTATACCAGTGAAGCAATGTGCACCAATATAATTACATGTACAATCAAATGTATAATAATGCGGCGTTTTCCACTTGACTGCATTTGATGTTTCTCGCACTTCCATGAATGCCTTACCGCAAAGGGCCCTCAGAGTATTTGAAAATAACATTTAAAAATGTTCACCGGTGATTACGGTGCTCTCTTATGCGAAATTTGAAGGTACCTCTATACGTGTTTTCATTTCGCGATATATTGGATGGCACGGAGAATCTGTCTCGAACTGCACGTTCCAAACGGAGCGAAGTGTGGCGCGTCTGTCTCGCTAATCGGGTGATCGCGAGAGGCCGTGCGTGGGTGACGCGCGAGTCCGATTCACGGCAGGCGCCGCAGACGGACCTCCGCTCATGCAGCGCTTTGTTTCCGTACAGATGACGCGCGCTTCTATTGACCCTTTTCGCGGAGCAGTTTGTTTTAGAGAAACGAGATGGCGCTCACGGCGGCGCGCCATACCTCTCTTCAGAGACCACACACGAATACGAAACCATAACTGCTTCTACCTTGCTTTTGTGCGATGAGCTGTCGGAAATGCAACTGAGTTTTCGCTAACACACTGTGCTCCAATCTTGCTAGATTGAATCATGTGGATAGAAGACGTGTACAGTAGTTGACTGGAAAAATAGTGACTGGCATGTTAAGGAATAGAATGAATCGGTGTGGTCAAGTTCGCGGACCGCTGCTGCAACTGTCCGAACGTGTTACCGGCACTTCGTGATGTACGGCTTTCCTCGAGGATACAGAAATTTGCTCATCCGCCAGCCTTGTATCGCTAACCTTCAAAGAAAGGGCTTCATCCCCAGAACATCGGCAAGAGTGAGTACCACTCGTTGAACAATGACGAAGGGAGTAGCGCTGCTTCCTGTCATAGTAAGTTTCGCGCACGTTATCTATACACATCTGTCCCAAATGGCAGGAAAACTTACGCCCACTCTATCGCCGACGTATCAAGAATAAGCGAATGGGCGCACACTTGAATATATGCCCACTGTATACGCACAATAGATGAGGGAATACACCGATGGCGCACGAATGGTCGAAGCTGAATGTCTTGTAACGGTCCGCAAGACTAAGCGAGTTACTAGCTGTAATATATATTTGCTACAAGGTATTACAATGTACAAAACAGCTACGTTTCAAGCCTTGTGCGCAGCAAGAACAAATCTATCGGAAGTGAGCACACCAGCGAGCGATTAGGCAGAAAATAATCAGATAGTGGCCGCGCACCAAGGAACTTCACTGAGTCAGAAACTGACAAGCATGCACTCCTTCACAATAGTTACCGAATAAAGAACAAAGAGCAAAACAAACTAATCCTGACTGAATTCATGAGCGGAATGTTTGGATAGCATGGAATAGATATTTAGCCCCGCATTTAGAACAAGCACCATATACGCTGCTTGCGCCGTTTGGACACAGCTTAATCGGCTCCGAAAGCGCTTTTGCATGTTCTCTGAAGCTGTGATCAAAGCTTCGTGCCGTCCACCTAGTCACCGCCTACGATATCTCCGAAAACAGAGGTTTTCTAAGCCGCGCCGGCGTCATACACTTCCATTGTAAACAAGGAGGCAACGGAGGCAGTTGAGGCAAGCAATGGACGCGTCACCACGTGATCAAACATGGCAGCGCCCACGGGATCGCCGCGAAAAGGGTCAATAGCGCCATATAGTAGCCATCGTCGCCGCACTGCATGTCTTGCGCGGCAATACGCTTTTCTTCGCACGATTTCGTTCCAGCAAAGACGAGGGCTGCCCTTCGTCGCGGGGGAGTCGTGCCACCTGTGTAAGCGGTGACAACACCAAAGGGAGCGTCACATTGAGCCCCACCCTTGCAGGAGCTGTGATCCCGTCAAACACGCTGGTACCGCGGACGGACAGCAGCTGACGCCGCGGACGAGCGTAGACCTCCCCACTTCATGGCACCCTGCGCACCCCCCCCCCCTCCCCCTTCGGAAGCACAGATGAGATCGCCCACGCAGCTGCGGATGCCGTGGCCGCCAGCAACTCAGCGCATGCGCAGCCGGTCTCCCCTCCGCTCCTCCTCCACACCCTCTTCCTGCGTTTTCTTCCTCCTCTCTTCGTTATCGGCTTTCTTTCATCTCCCGCGGTGCTTTGCGTTCTCTTTCATTTTTCGCGGCGCTCGTTCGCTCGGTTACGTCGACGCCGCTGACCCTCGCCGTAGGAACAGGCGTAATAAGAGCTGCGCTCTAAAAAGCCATCGTGGGCTATATCATACTAGTAATATGATTGAACCATAAATATGATATTTTCTTCATTTTCGTAAAATACTCAAGTGAAAACCGGCATAAATAATGTACAGGGTGTTTCAGCGAACACTTTCAAAAATTCTTAAAAGTTGCCTGTGGCAGATAGCACAATGCTAGTTCATGAGCTGGTCTACTCGAAGAGGCGGACATTACTTGCACAAGAAATTGAAATGCATAATGGAATAATTTACAGAAATTTACTAATTCAGTTTTTAATAATCACCTGATGGCCCATATTGCGATTAACAAATTGTAGCCGCGGAGATCGCAAGGCGGATCCACTTGGAACGAATTCTCAGGATGACACCAGTTTCGAGATTATTAATTCCCGAACTTTGCGGAGAAATGCATTGGCGTTCCAGTTAATTTTGTGCTTCAATGCAAAAGGCGACGTTTTGTTAAGAACACGCAGGCCCTCCGTAACGCGCAGGGCCTGCGTGGTTGTGGTTCGCGATGATTTTTTTCTTAAGACTAATAAAAAATTTGGACTATTTTTCTTAACCCTTAACGCTTTCGGGTTAAAAGCACCGGCCGCCATGCTGTGGGACTATCATGGTATTCTGTTTCAATCGTTGAGCACTGTTTATATAGACCCTTTTCACGGTGATGCCGTGGGCGCTGCCATGTATGATCACGTGGTGACTCGTCGGAAGTCGCCTTCTACGGCCATGGAGGTAAAAAATACTAGGAGGGAGCGTCACGTGATTTCGCTAGCCTCGGCAAGCCAACCTCCTCTGAAGCCGCCCCTCCCTCTCTCGGGGGCCCCGTGCGCGGTGCCTTTTGGGTAGGAATAGGCCCACAAGGTTACCGGAGCATTAGTGATTGTTTGGTACGTGGTAACTTTTAGTGGCGCCGGCCGTCACATGCGTGGAGACCCGTATGCGCGTGGTGGTTTTCTGCTACTGCGCGCGTCGTTCTTCGCTTCAAATGGGATGCCTTGAAACGTGGAGCAAGACTGGGGCGCCTGAGTCCTCACTCATGAAGACAGAAAATTTTCAAGGCGTCACTAGCGCTTACTACCGCGGTTAGTGGAATTGCCAGCGCTCGCGGCTCGAGACCCGTCCAGAAAGCGCGAGTTTGGTCAATTTTTCCCGCGTACTCCTTATTAAGTTTCGTCCAAATCGGCCGTTGTGCACCTTAAGCTGCGGTGCGTATTATCTTGTAATTTTTGTCCCGCTGTCTTGCACCTAGGAAGAAACGAGATGTTTTGAGGGACACTTTGTTGTCGTCTTTTTTCTTCTTGTCGCACTTTGTTGTCGCATTTTCGCTTAATAAAAGGCTCTGGTGTGCGTCTTTTATTTTGAGAAAAATAAATAGCGTCCTGGAGGGCCTTGGACTGGGAGACTGAACAAAATACACCAAGTGCAATCATAACGGACTTCTTACTGCAACATAGTGTCACGTAATAGTGACGCTGAAGAAAACAGTCGTAAAACTGTGTACGATGAAACTGGTTGTTTATTGGGCGAACCTGTGCCCACAAAAGCAAGGTACACTCAAAGCACAACGATAGCGGCGAACACAGTCGGCGATCGTCGAAAATCTGATCAGCGGCGAAACGCGTCGGCTTTTATACCTGAGTCATCGAAGGTTCCAGATTAATCCCTGATTCCCGCGTGTCTTCCAGAAAGTTCTAGACAATTCGCGTCGCTCATACAATCAGATTACATGGGCGTCGGTGACCACAGACGACGGATAGAAGAAGCATTGATAACGTCCGAGAAGCTTCCAATGCAGGCGCGTCCTGCGCCGAGCGATAACGTTTAACATTTGTCAGCCAATGTTGAAAGCGGCTACCGGTGAAAGATAAACATGTGTACGTGTCAATACCCTCCCCTTAAAAAGCATCGTCCCGATGCTACAAACAAACACGAAAGAGAAAACAAAACCATGCGTAATAAACAAAATAACAAAAAACAATAACAAAGTAACAAAGTACCTAAGCTTGTCAGCGGGCGTAGAAAGGCTTAAGACGCACCACGTGGATGACTTCAGGTCGTGCCCGGCGCCGCTGTGATTGCGAAATGCCGTCTGGCACGACCTCATAGTCCAGTGCGCCAATACGTCGGGTGATCTTATATGGTCCGAAATAGCGACGTAACAGCTTCTCGCTAAGTCCTCGTCGGCGTATCGGAGTCCAGACCCAAACACGGTCACCGGGCTGGTACTCGACGTAGCGTCGTCGAAGGTTGTAGTGTCGGCTGTCGGTCCTCTGCTGGTTCTTGATGCGCAGGCGGGCGAGCTGTCGACCTTCTTCGGCACGCTGCAAATAGGTGGCAACGTCGAGATTTTCTTCGTCGGTGACGTCCGGTAGCATGGCGTCAAGCGTCGTTGCCGGGTTCCTTCCGTAGACCAGGTTGAACGGCGCCATGTGCGTCGTTTCTTGCACGGCCGTGTTGTATGCGAAGGTCACGTACGGAAGGATGGCATCCCACGTCTTGTGTTCGACGTCGACGTACATTGCCAGCATGTCGGCGATGGTCTTATTTAGACGCTCGGTGAGGCCATTCGTCTGCGGGTGGTAGGCGGTGGTCCGGCGATGGCTTGTGTGGCTGTATCGCAGGATGGCTTGAGTTAGTTCTGCCGTAAAGGCAGTACCTCTGTCGGTGATGAGGACTTCTGGGGCACCGTGACGCAGGAGGATGTTCTCAACGAAGAATCGGGCTACCTCGGCAGCACTGCCTTTGGGCAAGGCTTTTGTTTCGGCGTAGCGGGTGAGGTAGTCCGTAGCTACGACGATCCATTTATTCCCGGACGTCGACGTCGGAAAAGGCCCCAGTAAGTCCATCCCAATCTGCTGGAACGGTCGGCGAGGTGGCTCGATCGGCTGTAGAAGTCCGGCTGGCCTTGTCGGCGGTGTTTTGCGTCGCTGACAGTCTCGGCATGTCCTTACGTAATGGGCGACGTCGGCAGAGAGGCGAGGCCAGTAGTATTTTTCTTGTATCCTTGCGAGCGTGCGGGAAAAACCGAGGTGTCCAGCCGTTGGGTCGTCATGGAGAGCTTGCAGAACCTCTGGACGCAATGCTGAGGGTACCACGAGGAGGTAGTTGGCTCGGAGAGGCGAGAAGTTCTTCTTTAGGAGAATGTCGTTTTGCAAGAAAAACGACTCCAATCCTCGCCTGAACACCTTCGGCACAGTGACGGTCTTGCCTTCCAGGTAATCTACAAGGTTCCTTAGTTCCGGGTCGGCTCGCTGTTGTTCGGCGAATTCGTCGGCACTGATGGGTCCCAAGAAAGTGTCGTCATCCTGGTCATCCTGTGGCGGCGGTTCGACGGGGGCGCGAGACAAGCAGTCGGCGTCAGAGTGCTTTCGCCCGGACTTGTAAACGACGGTGATGTCGAATTCTTGAAGTCTCAGACTCCATCGTGCGAGGCGACCTGAAGGATCCTTCAAGTTAGCTAGCCAACACAAGGCGTGGTGGTCGCTCACAACTTTAAAGGGCCTGCCATAGAGGTAGGGGCGAAACTTTGATGTAGCCCAGATGATGGCGAGGCACTCCTTTTCTGTTGTGGAATAATTTGCTTCCGCCTTCGATAGCGACCGGCTAGCGTAACTTACAACCCTTTCTAGTCCATCAGTCCTCTGCACAAGCACGGCGCCGAGTCCTACGCCGCTTGCGTCGGTGTGGACTTCGGTATCGGCATTTTCGTCGAAATGCGCAAGGATGGGCGGCGATTGTAGGCGTCGCTTCAGTTCTTCAAATGCTTCGATTTGCGGCATCTCCCACTTGAACTCGACGTCGGCCTTCGTGAGGTACGTCAGTGGCTCGGCGATCCGTGAAAAATCCTTGACGAAGCGCCTGTAATAGGCGCACAGTCCCAGAAATCTACGCACTGCCTTCTTGTCAGCGGGCAGAGGAAAGTTGGAGATGGCCGCAGTTTTCTGAGGGTCGGGGCGCACTCCAGACTTGTTGATGACGTGGCCCAAAAACAAGAGCTCCTCATATGCGAAGCGGCACTTTTCTGGCTTTAACGTGAGTCCGGAGGTTTTGATTGCTTGAAGAACTGTTTCAAGGCGCCGCAGGTGTTCTTCGAAGCTTGAGGCAAACACAACGACGTCGTCCAAATAGACGAGGCAAGTTTGCCACTTCAAGCCTGCCAGTACTGTATCCATGACGCGTTGGAAAGTCGCAGGTGCCGAGCAAAGACCAAACGGCATGACCTTGAACTCGAACAGTCCGTCTGGGGTTATAAAGGCCGTCTTCTCCCGGTCCCTCTCGTCGACTTCGATTTGCAAGTAGCCGGTTTTGAGGTCCATCGACGAAAAATACTTTGCGTTGTATAGTCGATCCAAGGCGTCGTCAATCCGTGGAAGGGGGTATACGTCCTTCTTCGTGACCTTGTTGAGGCGACGATAATCGACGCAGAAACGTAGGGTTCCATCCTTCTTCTTCACTAACACCACGGGGGACGCCCACGGACTCTTGGACGGCTGGATGATGTCGTCGCGTAGCATTTCGTCGACTTGTTGCCTTATGGCCTCGCGTTCGCGTGCCGAAACTCGGTACGGGCTCTGACGCAGTGGGCGGACATTTTCGTCGGTTATGATTCGGTGCTTGGCGACAGGGGTTTGTCGAACTTTTGACGACGACGAGAAGCAATCCTTGTATTGCAGGAGCAGAGCTTTTAGTTGTTCTTTCTTATGCCTGGGAAGGTTCTGATTAACGTTGAAAGTTGCTTCAGGTATTATAGTCGTCGTTGCGGGTGCACTGGAATCCGTGAAGGCGAAAGCACTGCTGGCTTGTACTATTTCGTCGATGTAGGCAACCGTGGTGCCTTTGTTAATGTGCTTGTATTCGGGGCTGAAGTTCGTGAGCATCACCGTTGCTTTCCCTGCACGTAGCTCAGCTATGCCTCTAGCGACGCAAATTTCACGGTACAGCAGAAAGTGATGATCGCCGTCGATGACGCCCTCCATGTCTGCAGGCACTTCCGTACCGACGGAAATCATTACGCTGGAGTGAGGCGGAACGGTGACTTGTTCTTCAAGCACATTCAAGGCATGGTAACTGATGCATGTATCCGGCGGTATCGCATTGTGTGTTGAAAGCGTTATCGACTTGGACCTTAAGTCGATGACTGCACCATGTTGGTGTAGAAAGTCCATGCCTAGGATGACGTCCCTGGAGCAGTGCTGCAGGATTACGAAGCTCGCCGGGTAAGTGCGGTTGTTTACCGTGACTCGCGCTGTGCAGATTCCAGCCGGCGTTATTAGGTGACCTCCAGCTGTTCGTATATCGGGTCCTTGCCAGGCCGTCTGCACCTTCTTTAACTTGGCGGCGAACGCGCCACTGAAAACTGAATAGTCGGCGCCAGTGTCGACGAGAGCGGTGACGTTATGACCATCGATGAGCACGTCTAGATCGGTAGACCGGCGTCTGGCGTTGCGGTTAATTCGTGGCGTCGGATCACGGCTGCGTCGGCTTGCTCTGCTGCTGCTACGTCGCGTCGGAAGGTCTTCGTTCGGCGGCGATGTGCTGTCAAGGCTGTTGCTAGGCGGCGTGCTGATATCTCGTCGTGATGATTCGCGAATCGTCGTCGTCGTCGGCGGCGGAGGATCTTCGGCATTGCGTCGTACAGCAACCGCACCTCCATCGGTTGCTGCTTTTAGTTTCCCGGGTATGGGCTGGGAGATCGGCCCCGGGTTGGGCCGGCATACAGGCGGCGATGCGGCGAGATGTAGCGGCCTGGTGACGGCGAGCGTGAGGGCCGTCGTGGTTGCCACTGGGCTCCGGCAAGGTAGTCGGCGATGTCACGTGGTCGCTCGCCAAGCTGTGGACGTGGCGCGTTGACGGCGAACCCTCGTAGGCCCATCTCGCGGTATGGGCATCGGCGGTAGACATGGCCGGCTTCCCCGCAGTGATAGCAGAGCGGGCGGTGGTCGGGGGCGCGCCAAATGTCCGTCTTCCGCTGGGAGCTGCGCTGGGCGACGGGCGGGCGTGCTGGCGGCGGCGGCGGTGGACGACGGAACTGGGGCGTTACGGGGCCCTGGCGCGAGCGCGGAGGGGGGCCTTGACGACGGGCGACGGCGGCGTAGGTCATCGCTTGCGGCTGT